>NW_026870275.1:300000-580000 GCF_963584025.1 Labrus mixtus
GAAAATTTTCAACTTTTTTAACGCCGAAATCCTGTCGTGAAAATTTTCAACTTTTTTGAATTCGAAATACTTCATGAAAATTTTCAACTTTTTTAAAGCCGAAATACTTCATGAAAATGTTCGACTTTTTTAAAGTCGAAATCCTGTCGTGAAAATTTTCAACTCTTTTGAAGCCGAAATCTTTTCATGAAAATTTTGAACTTTTTTGAAGCCGAAATCTTTTCATGATAATTTTCGACTTTTTTGAAGCTGAAATACTTCATGAAAATGTTCGACTTTTTTAAAGCCGAAATCCTGTCGTGAAAATTTTCAACTTTTTTGAAGCCGAAATCTTTTCATGAAAATTTTCAACTTTTTTGGAGCCGAAATCTTTTCATGAAAATTTTCAACTTTTTAGAAGCTGAAATACTTCATGAAAATGTTAGACTTTTTTAAAGCCGAAATCCTGTCGTGAAAATTTTCAACTTTTTTGAAACCGAAATCTTTTCATGAAAATTTTCAACTTTTTTGAAGCCGAAATCTTTTCATGAAAATTTTCAACTTTTTTGAAGCCGAAATCCTGTCATGAAAATTTTCAACTTTTTTGAAGCTAAAATACTTCATGAAAATGTTCGACTTTTTTAACGCCGAAATCCTGTCGTGAAAATGTTCGACTTTTTTGAATCCGAAATACTTCATGAAAATTTTTGAAATTTTTTGAAGCCGAAATAATTCATGAACATGTTCGACTTTTTTAAAGCCGAAATCCTGTCGTGAAAATTTTCAACTTTTTTGAAGCCGAAATCTTTTCATGAAAATTTTTAACTTTTTTGAAGCCGAAATCTTTTCATGAAAATTTGCAACTTTTTTGAAGCCGAAATCTTTTCATGAAAATCTTCAACTTTTTTGAATCTGAAATACTTCATGAAAATTTTCAACTTTTTTAACGCCGAAATCCTGTCGTGAAAATTTTCAACTTTTTTGAATTCGAAATACTTCATGAAAATTTTCAACTTTTTTAAAGCCGAAATACTTCATGAAAATGTTCGACTTTTTTAAAGTCGAAATCCTGTCGTGAAAATTTTCAACTCTTTTGAAGCCGAAATCTTTTCATGAAAATTTTGAACTTTTTTGAAGCCGAAATCTTTTCATGAAAATTTTCGACTTTTTTGAAGCTGAAATACTTCATGAAAATGTTCGACTTTTTTAAAGCCGAAATCCTGTCGTGAACATTTTCAACTTTTTTGAAGCCGAAATCTTTTCATGAAAATTTTCAACTTTTTTGGAGCCGAAATCTTTCATGAAAATTTTCAACTTTTTAGAAGCTGAAATACTTCATGAAAATGTTAGACTTTTTTAAAGCCGAAATCCTGTCGTGAAAATTTTCAACTTTTTTGAAACCGAAATCTTTTCATGAAAATTTTCAACTTTTTTGAAGCCGAAATCTTTTCATGAAAATTTTCAACTTTTTTGAAGCCGAAATCCTGTCATGAAAATTTTCAACTTTTTTGAAGCTAAAATACTTCATGAAAATGTTCGACTTTTTTAACGCCGAAATCCTGTCGTGAAAATGTTCGACTTTTTTGAATCCGAAATACTTCATGAAAATTTTTGAAATTTTTTGAAGCCGAAATAATTCATGAACATGTTCGACTTTTTTAAAGCCGAAATCCTGTCGTGAAAATTTTCAACTTTTTTGAAGCCGAAATCTTTTCATGAAAATTTTCAACTTTTTTGAAGCCGAAATCTTTTCATGAAAATGTTCGACTTTTTTAAAGCCGAAATCCTGTCGTGAAAATTTGTAACCTTTTTGAAGCCGAAATACTTCATGAAAATGTTAGACTTTTTTAAAGCCGAAATCCTGTCGTGAAAATTTTCATCTTTTTTGAAGCCCAAATACTTCATGAAAATGTTCGACTTTTTTAAAGCCGAAATCCTGTCGTGAAAATTTTCAACTTTTTTGTAGCCAAAATCTTGTCTTGAAAATTTTCAACTTTTTTGAAGCCGAAATCTTTTCATGAAAATGTTCAACTTTTTTGAAGCCGAAATCTTTTCATGAAAATTTTCAACTTTTTAGAAGCTGAAATACTTCATGAAAATGTTCGACTTTTTTAAAGCCGAAAACCTGTCGTGAAAATTTTCAACTTTTTTAAAGCCGAAATCTTTTCTTGAAAATTTTCAACTTTTTTGAAGCCGAAATCTTTTCATGAAAATTTTCAACTTTTTAGAAGCTGAAATACTTCATGAAAATGTGAGACTTTTTTAAAGCCGAAATCCTGTCGTGAAAATTTTCAACTTTTTTGAAGCCGAAATCTTTTCATGAAAATTTTCAACTTTTTTGAAGCCGAAATACTTCATGAAAATGTTCGACTTTTTTAAAGTCGAAATCCTGTCGTGAAAATTTTCAACTCTTTTGAAGCCGAAATCTTTTCATGAAAATTTTCAACTTTTTTGAAGCCGAAATCTTTTCATGAAAATTTTCAACTTTTTTGAAGCTGAAATACTTCATGAAAATGTTCGACTTTTTTAAAGCCGAAATCCTGTCGTGAAAATTTTCAACTTTTTTGAAGCCGAATTCTTTTCATGAAAATTTTCAACTTTTTTGAAGCCAAAATCTTTTCATGAAAATTTTCAACTTTTTTGAAGCTGAAATACTTCATGAAAATGTTCGACTTTTTTAAAGCCGAAATCCTGTCGTGAAAATTTGTAACCTTTTTGAAGCCGAAATACTTCATGAAAATGTTAGACTTTTTTAAAGTCGAAATCCTGTCGTGAAAATTTTATACTTTTTTGAAGCTGAAATCTTTTCATGAAAATTTTCAACTTTTTTGAAGCCAAAATCTTTTCATGAAAATTTTCAACTTTTTTGAAGCTGAAATACTTCATGAAAATGTTCGACTTTTTTAAAGCCGAAATCCTGTCGTGAAAATTTTCAACTTTTTTGAAGCCCAAATACTTCATGAAAATATTCAACTTTTTTGAAGCCGAAATACTTCATGAAAATGTTCGACTTTTTTAAAGCCGAAATCCTGTCGTGAAAATGTTCGACTTTTTTGAATCCGAAATACTTCATGAAAATGTTAGACTTTTTTAAAGTCGAAATCCTGTCGTGAAAATTTTCAACTTTTTTGAAGCCAAAATATTTTCATGAAAATTTTCAACTTTTTTGAAGCTGAAATACTTCATGAAAATGTTCGACTTTTTTAAAGCCGAAATCCTGTCGTGAAAATTTGTAACCTTTTTGAAGCCGAAATACTTCATGAAAATGTTAGACTTTTTTAAAGTCGAAATCCTGTCGTGAAAATTTTCAACTTTTTTGAAGCCGAAATCTTTTCATGAAAATTTTCAACTTTTTTGAAACCGAAATCTTTTGATGAAAATTTTCAACTTTTTTGAAGCCAAAATCTTTTCATGAAAATTTTCAACTTTTTTGAAGCTGAAATACTTCATGAAAATGTTCGACTTTTTTAAAGCCGAAATCCTGTCGTGAAAATTTTCAACTTTTTTGAAGCCCAAATACTTCATGAAAATATTCAACTTTTTTGAAGCCGAAATACTTCATGAAAATGTTCGACTTTTTTAAAGCCGAAATCCTGTCGTGAAAATGTTCGACTTTTTTGAATCCGAAATACTTCATGAAAATTTTTGAAATTTTTTGAAGCCGAAATACTTCATGAAAATGTTAGACTTTTTTAAAGTCGAAATCCTGTCGTGAAAATTTTATACTTTTTTGAAGCTGAAATCTTTTCATGAAAATTTTCAACTTTTTTGAAGCTGAAATACTTCATGAAAATGTTCGACTTTTTTAAAGCCGAAATCCTGTCGTGAAAATTTTCAACTTTTTTGAAGCCGAAATCTTTTCATGAAAATTTTCAACTTTTTTGAAGCCAAAATATTTTCATGAAAATTTTCAACTTTTTTGAAGCTGAAATACTTCATGAAAATGTTCGACTTTTTTAAAGCCGAAATCCTGTCGTGAAAATTTGTAACCTTTTTGAAGCCGAAATACTTCATGAAAATGTTAGACTTTTTTAAAGTCGAAATCCTGTCGTGAAAATTTTATACTTTTTTGAAGCCGAAATCTTTTCATGAAAATTTTCAACTTTTTTGAAACCGAAATCTTTTCATGAAAATTTTCAACTTTTTTGAAGCCAAAATCTTTTCATGAAAATTTTCAACTTTTTTGAAGCTGAAATACTTCATGAAAATGTTCGACTTTTTTAAAGCCGAAATCCTGTCGTGAAAATTTTCAACTTTTTTGAAGCCCAAATACTTCATGAAAATATTCAACTTTTTTGAAGCCGAAATACTTCATGAAAATGTTCGACTTTTTTAAAGCCGAAATCCTGTCGTGAAAATGTTCGACTTTTTTGAATCCGAAATACTTCATGAAAATGTTAGACTTTTTTAAAGTCGAAATCCTGTCGTGAAAATTTTCAACTTTTTTGAAGCCAAAATATTTTCATGAAAATTTTCAACTTTTTTGAAGCTGAAATACTTCATGAAAATGTTCGACTTTTTTAAAGCCGAAATCCTGTCGTGAAAATTTGTAACCTTTTTGAAGCCGAAATACTTCATGAAAATGTTAGACTTTTTTAAAGTCGAAATCCTGTCGTGAAAATTTTATACTTTTTTGAAGCCGAAATCTTTTCATGAAAATTTTCAACTTTTTTGAAACCGAAATCTTTTCATGAAAATTTTCAACTTTTTTGAAGCCAAAATCTTTTCATGAAAATTTTCAACTTTTTTGAAGCTGAAATACTTCATGAAAATGTTCGACTTTTTTAAAGCCGAAATCCTGTCGTGAAAATTTTCAACTTTTTTGAAGCCCAAATACTTCATGAAAATATTCAACTTTTTTGAAGCCGAAATACTTCATGAAAATGTTCGACTTTTTTAAAGCCGAAATCCTGTCGTGAAAATGTTCGACTTTTTTGAATCCGAAATACTTCATGAAAATTTTTGAAATTTTTTGAAGCCGAAATACTTCATGAAAATGTTCGACTTTTTTAAAGCCGAAATCCTGTCGTGAAAATTTTCAACTTTTTTGAAGCCGAAATCTTTTCATGAAAATTTTCAACTTTTTTGAAGCCGAAATCTTTTCATGAAAATTTGCAACTTTTTTGAAGCCGAAATCGTTTCATGAAAATCTTCAACTTTTTTGAATCTGAAATACTTCATGAAAATTTTCAACTTTTTTAACGCCGAAATCCTGTCGTGAAAATTTTCAACTTTTTTGAAGCCGAAATCTTTTCATGAAAATTTTCAACTTTTTTGAAGCTGAAATACTTCATGAAAATGTTCGACTTTTTTAAAGCCGAAATCCTGTCGTGAAAATTTTCAACTTTTTTGAAGCCGAAATCTTTTCATGAAAATTTTCAACTTTTTTGAAGCCAAAATCTTTTCATGAAAATTTTCAACTTTTTTGAAGCTGAAATACTTCATGAAAATGTTCGACTTTTTTAAAGCCGAAATCCTGTCGTGAAAATTTGTAACCTTTTTGAAGCCGAAATACTTCATGAAAATGTTAGACTTTTTTAAAGTCGAAATCCTGTCGTGAAAATTTTATACTTTTTTGAAGCTGAAATCTTTTCATGAAAATTTTCAACTTTTTTGAAGCTGAAATACTTCATGAAAATGTTCGACTTTTTTAAAGCCGAAATCCTGTCGTGAAAATTTTCAACTTTTTTGAAGCCGAAATCTTTTCATGAAAATTTTCAACTTTTTTGAAGCCAAAATATTTTCATGAAAATTTTCAACTTTTTTGAAGCCAAAATATTTTCATGAAAATTTTCAACTTTTTTGAAGCTGAAATACTTCATGAAAATGTTCGACTTTTTTAAAGCCGAAATCCTGTCGTGAAAATTTGTAACCTTTTTGAAGCCGAAATACTTCATGAAAATGTTAGACTTTTTTAAAGTCGAAATCCTGTCGTGAAAATTTTATACTTTTTTGAAGCCGAAATCTTTTCATGAAAATTTTCAACTTTTTTGAAACCGAAATCTTTTCATGAAAATTTTCAACTTTTTTGAAGCCAAAATCTTTTCATGAAAATTTTCAACTTTTTTGAAGCTGAAATACTTCATGAAAATGTTCGACTTTTTTAAAGCCGAAATCCTGTCGTGAAAATTTTCAACTTTTTTGAAGCCCAAATACTTCATGAAAATATTCAACTTTTTTGAAGCCGAAATACTTCATGAAAATGTTCGACTTTTTTAAAGCCGAAATCCTGTCGTGAAAATGTTCGACTTTTTTGAATCCGAAATACTTCATGAAAATGTTAGACTTTTTTAAAGTCGAAATCCTGTCGTGAAAATTTTCAACTTTTTTGAAGCCAAAATATTTTCATGAAAATTTTCAACTTTTTTGAAGCTGAAATACTTCATGAAAATGTTCGACTTTTTTAAAGCCGAAATCCTGTCGTGAAAATTTGTAACCTTTTTGAAGCCGAAATACTTCATGAAAATGTTAGACTTTTTTAAAGTCGAAATCCTGTCGTGAAAATTTTATACTTTTTTGAAGCCGAAATCTTTTCATGAAAATTTTCAACTTTTTTGAAACCGAAATCTTTTGATGAAAATTTTCAACTTTTTTGAAGCCAAAATCTTTTCATGAAAATTTTCAACTTTTTTGAAGCTGAAATACTTCATGAAAATGTTCGACTTTTTTAAAGCCGAAATCCTGTCGTGAAAATTTTCAACTTTTTTGAAGCCCAAATACTTCATGAAAATATTCAACTTTTTTGAAGCCGAAATACTTCATGAAAATGTTCGACTTTTTTAAAGCCGAAATCCTGTCGTGAAAATGTTCGACTTTTTTGAATCCGAAATACTTCATGAAAATTTTTGAAATTTTTTGAAGCCGAAATACTTCATGAAAATGTTAGACTTTTTTAAAGTCGAAATCCTGTCGTGAAAATTTTATACTTTTTTGAAGCTGAAATCTTTTCATGAAAATTTTCAACTTTTTTGAAGCTGAAATACTTCATGAAAATGTTAGACTTTTTTAAAGTCGAAATCCTGTCGTGAAAATTTTCAACTTTTTTGAAGCCAAAATATTTTCATGAAAATTTTCAACTTTTTTGAAGCTGAAATACTTCATGAAAATGTTCGACTTTTTTAAAGCCGAAATCCTGTCGTGAAAATTTGTAACCTTTTTGAAGCCGAAATACTTCATGAAAATGTTAGACTTTTTTAAAGTCGAAATCCTGTCGTGAAAATTTTATACTTTTTTGAAGCCGAAATCTTTTCATGAAAATTTTCAACTTTTTTGAAACCGAAATCTTTTCATGAAAATTTTCAACTTTTTTGAAGCCAAAATCTTTTCATGAAAATTTTCAACTTTTTTGAAGCTGAAATACTTCATGAAAATGTTCGACTTTTTTAAAGCCGAAATCCTGTCGTGAAAATTTTCAACTTTTTTGAAGCCCAAATACTTCATGAAAATATTCAACTTTTTTGAAGCCGAAATACTTCATGAAAATGTTCGACTTTTTTAAAGCCGAAATCCTGTCGTGAAAATGTTCGACTTTTTTGAATCCGAAATACTTCATGAAAATTTTTGAAATTTTTTGAAGCCGAAATACTTCATGAAAATGTTCGACTTTTTTAAAGCCGAAATCCTGTCGTGAAAATTTTCAACTTTTTTGAAGCCGAAATCTTTTCATGAAAATTTTCAACTTTTTTGAAGCCGAAATCTTTTCATGAAAATTTGCAACTTTTTTGAAGCCGAAATCGTTTCATGAAAATCTTCAACTTTTTTGAATCTGAAATACTTCATGAAAATTTTCAACTTTTTTAACGCCGAAATCCTGTCGTGAAAATTTTCAACTTTTTTGAATTCGAAATACTTCATGAAAATTTTCAACTTTTTTAAAGCCGAAATACTTCATGAAAATGTTCGACTTTTTTAAAGTCGAAATCCTGTCGTGAAAATTTTCAACTCTTTTGAAGCCGAAATCTTTTCATGAAAATTTTGAACTTTTTTGAAGCCGAAATCTTTTCATGATAATTTTCGACTTTTTTGAAGCTGAAATACTTCATGAAAATGTTCGACTTTTTTAAAGCCGAAATCCTGTCATGAAAATTTTCAACTTTTTTGAAGCCGAAATCTTTTCATGAAAATTTTCAACTTTTTTGGAGCCGAAATCTTTTCATGAAAATTTTCAACTTTTTAGAAGCTGAAATACTTCATGAAAATGTTAGACTTTTTTAAAGCCGAAATCCTGTCGTGAAAATTTTCAACTTTTTTGAAACCGAAATCTTTTCATGAAAATTTTCAACTTTTTTGAAGCCGAAATCTTTTCATGAAAATTTTCAACTTTTTTGAAGCCGAAATCCTGTCATGAAAATTTTCAACTTTTTTGAAGCTAAAATACTTCATGAAAATGTTCGACTTTTTTAACGCCGAAATCCTGTCGTGAAAATGTTCGACTTTTTTGAATCCGAAATACTTCATGAAAATTTTTGAAATTTTTTGAAGCCGAAATAATTCATGAACATGTTCGACTTTTTTAAAGCCGAAATCCTGTCGTGAAAATTTTCAACTTTTTTGAAGCCGAAATCTTTTCATGAAAATTTTTAACTTTTTTGAAGCCGAAATCTTTTCATGAAAATTTGCAACTTTTTTGAAGCCGAAATCTTTTCATGAAAATCTTCAACTTTTTTGAATCTGAAATACTTCATGAAAATTTTCAACTTTTTTAACGCCGAAATCCTGTCGTGAAAATTTTCAACTTTTTTGAATTCGAAATACTTCATGAAAATTTTCAACTTTTTTAAAGCCGAAATACTTCATGAAAATGTTCGACTTTTTTAAAGTCGAAATCCTGTCGTGAAAATTTTCAACTCTTTTGAAGCCGAAATCTTTTCATGAAAATTTTGAACTTTTTTGAAGCCGAAATCTTTTCATGAAAATTTTCGACTTTTTTGAAGCTGAAATACTTCATGAAAATGTTCGACTTTTTTAAAGCCGAAATCCTGTCGTGAAAATTTTCAACTTTTTTGAAGCCGAAATCTTTTCATGAAAATTTTCAACTTTTTTGGAGCCGAAATCTTTCATGAAAATTTTCAACTTTTTAGAAGCTGAAATACTTCATGAAAATGTTAGACTTTTTTAAAGCCGAAATCCTGTCGTGAAAATTTTCAACTTTTTTGAAACCGAAATCTTTTCATGAAAATTTTCAACTTTTTTGAAGCCGAAATCTTTTCATGAAAATTTTCAACTTTTTTGAAGCCGAAATCCTGTCATGAAAATTTTCAACTTTTTTGAAGCTAAAATACTTCATGAAAATGTTCGACTTTTTTAACGCCGAAATCCTGTCGTGAAAATGTTCGACTTTTTTGAATCCGAAATACTTCATGAAAATTTTTGAAATTTTTTGAAGCCGAAATAATTCATGAACATGTTCGACTTTTTTAAAGCCGAAATCCTGTCGTGAAAATTTTCAACTTTTTTGAAGCCGAAATCTTTTCATGAAAATTTTCAACTTTTTTGAAGCCGAAATCTTTTCATGAAAATGTTCGACTTTTTTAAAGCCGAAATCCTGTCGTGAAAATTTGTAACCTTTTTGAAGCCGAAATACTTCATGAAAATGTTAGACTTTTTTAAAGCCGAAATCCTGTCGTGAAAATTTTCAACTTTTTTGAAGCCGAAATCTTTTCATGAAAATTTTCAACTTTTTTGAAACCGAAATCTTTTCATGAAAATTTTCAACTTTTTTGAAGCTGAAATACTTCATGAAAATGTTAGACTTTTTTAAAGCCGAAATCCTGTCGTGAAAATTTTCATCTTTTTTGAAGCCCAAATACTTCATGAAAATGTTCGACTTTTTTAAAGCCGAAATCCTGTCGTGAAAATTTTCAACTTTTTTGTAGCCAAAATCTTGTCTTGAAAATTTTCAACTTTTTTGAAGCCGAAATCTTTTCATGAAAATGTTCAACTTTTTTGAAGCCGAAATCTTTTCATGAAAATTTTCAACATTTTAGAAGCTGAAATACTTCATGAAAATGTTCGACTTTTTTAAAGCCGAAAACCTGTCGTGAAAATTTTCAACTTTTTAAAAGCCGAAATCTTTTCTTGAAAATTTTCAAATTTTTTGAAGCCGAAATCTTTTCATGAAAATTTTCAACTTTTTAGAAGCTGAAATACTTCATGAAAATGTGAGACTTTTTTAAAGCCGAAATCCTGTCGTGAAAATTTTCAACTTTTTTGAAGCCGAAATCTTTTCATGAAAATTTTCAACTTTTTTGAAGCCGAAATCTTTTCATGAAAATTTTCAACTTTTTTGAAGCTGAAATACTTCATGAAAATGTTCGACTTTTTTAAAGCCGAAATCTTGTCGTGAAAATTTTCAACTTTTTTGAAGCCCAAATACTTCATGAAAATGTTCAACTTTTTTGAAGCCGAAATACTTCATGAAAATGTTCGACTTTTTTAAAGTCGAAATCCTGTCGTGAAAATTTTCAACTCTTTTGAAGCCGAAATCTTTTCATGAAAATTTTCAACTTTTTTGAAGCCGAAATCTTTTCATGAAAATTTTCAACTTTTTTGAAGCTGAAATACTTCATGAAAATGTTCGACTTTTTTAAAGCCGAAATCCTGTCGTGAAAATTTTCAACTTTTTTGAAGCCGAAATCTTTTCATGAAAATTTTCAACTTTTTTGAAGCCAAAATCTTTTCATGAAAATTTTCAACTTTTTTGAAGCTGAAATACTTCATGAAAATGTTCGACTTTTTTAAAGCCGAAATCCTGTCGTGAAAATTTGTAACCTTTTTGAAGCCGAAATACTTCATGAAAATGTTAGACTTTTTTAAAGTCGAAATCCTGTCGTGAAAATTTTATACTTTTTTGAAGCTGAAATCTTTTCATGAAAATTTTCAACTTTTTTGAAGCTGAAATACTTCATGAAAATGTTCGACTTTTTTAAAGCCGAAATCCTGTCGTGAAAATTTTCAACTTTTTTGAAGCCGAAATCTTTTCATGAAAATTTTCAACTTTTTTGAAGCCGAAATCTTTTCATGAAAATGTTCGACTTTTTTAAAGCCGAAATCCTGTCGTGAAAATTTGTAACCTTTTTGAAGCCGAAATACTTCATGAAAATGTTAGACTTTTTTAAAGCCGAAATCCTGTCGTGAAAATTTTCAACTTTTTTGAAGCCGAAATCTTTTCATGAAAATTTTCAACTTTTTTGAAACCGAAATCTTTTCATGAAAATTTTCAACTTTTTTGAAGCTGAAATACTTCATGAAAATGTTAGACTTTTTTAAAGCCGAAATCCTGTCGTGAAAATTTTCATCTTTTTTGAAGCCCAAATACTTCATGAAAATGTTCGACTTTTTTAAAGCCGAAATCCTGTCGTGAAAATTTTCAACTTTTTTGTAGCCAAAATCTTGTCTTGAAAATTTTCAACTTTTTTGAAGCCGAAATCTTTTCATGAAAATTTTCAACTTTTTTGAAGCCGAAATCTTTTCATGAAAATTTTCAACTTTTTAGAAGCTGAAATACTTCATGAAAATGTTCGACTTTTTTAAAGCCGAAAACCTGTCGTGAAAATTTTCAACTTTTTTAAAGCCGAAATCTTTTCTTGAAAATTTTCAACTTTTTTGAAGCCGAAATCTTTTCATGAAAATTTTCAACTTTTTAGAAGCTGAAATACTTCATGAAAATGTGAGACTTTTTTAAAGCCGAAATCCTGTCGTGAAAATTTTCAACTTTTTTGAAGCCGAAATCTTTTCATGAAAATTTTCAACTTTTTTGAAGCCGAAATCTTTTCATGAAAATTTTCAACTTTTTTGAAGCTGAAATACTTCATGAAAATGTTCGACTTTTTTAAAGCCGAAATCTTGTCGTGAAAATTTTCAACTTTTTTGAAGCCCAAATACTTCATGAAAATGTTCAACTTTTTTGAAGCCGAAATACTTCATGAAAATGTTCGACTTTTTTAAAGTCGAAATCCTGTCGTGAAAATTTTCAACTCTTTTGAAGCCGAAATCTTTTCATGAAAATTTTCAACTTTTTTGAAGCCGAAATCTTTTCATGAAAATTTTCAACTTTTTTGAAGCTGAAATACTTCATGAAAATGTTCGACTTTTTTAAAGCCGAAATCCTGTCGTGAAAATTTTCAACTTTTTTGAAGCCGAAATCTTTTCATGAAAATTTTCAACTTTTTTGAAGCCAAAATCTTTTCATGAAAATTTTCAACTTTTTTGAAGCTGAAATACTTCATGAAAATGTTCGACTTTTTTAAAGCCGAAATCCTGTCGTGAAAATTTGTAACCTTTTTGAAGCCGAAATACTTCATGAAAATGTTAGACTTTTTTAAAGTCGAAATCCTGTCGTGAAAATTTTATACTTTTTTGAAGCCGAAATCTTTTCATGAAAATTTTCAACTTTTTTGAAACCGAAATCTTTTCTTGAAAATTTTCAACTTTTTTGAAGCCAAAATCTTGTCATGAAAATTTTCAACTTTTTTGAAGCTGAAATCTTTTCATGAAAATTTTCAACTTTTTTGAAGCCGAAATCTTTTCATGAAAATTTTCAACTTTTTTGAAGCTGAAATACTTCATGAAAATGTTCGACTTTTTTAAAGCCGAAATCCTGTCGTGAAAATTTTCAACTTTTTTGAAGCCGAAATCTTTTCATGAAAATTTTCAACTTTTTTGAAGCCAAAATCTTTTCATGAAAATTTTCAACTTTTTTGAAGCTGAAATACTTCATGAAAATGTTCGACTTTTTTAAAGCCGAAATCCTGTCGTGAAAATTTGTAACCTTTTTGAAGCCGAAATACTTCATGAAAATGTTAGACTTTTTTAAAGTCGAAATCCTGTCGTGAAAATTTTATACTTTTTTGAAGCTGAAATCTTTTCATGAAAATTTTCAACTTTTTTGAAGCTGAAATACTTCATGAAAATGTTAGACTTTTTTAAAGCCGAAATCCTGTCGTGAAAATTTTCAACTTTTTTGAAGCCGAAATCTTTTCATGAAAATTTTCAACTTTTTTGAAGCCGAAATCTTTTCATGAAAATGTTCGACTTTTTTAAAGCCGAAATCCTGTCGTGAAAATTTGTAACCTTTTTGAAGCCGAAATACTTCATGAAAATGTTAGACTTTTTTAAAGCCGAAATCCTGTCGTGAAAATTTTCAACTTTTTTGAAGCCGAAATCTTTTCATGAAAATTTTCAACTTTTTTGAAACCGAAATCTTTTCATGAAAATTTTCAACTTTTTTGAAGCTGAAATACTTCATGAAAATGTTAGACTTTTTTAAAGCCGAAATCCTGTCGTGAAAATTTTCATCTTTTTTGAAGCCCAAATACTTCATGAAAATGTTCGACTTTTTTAAAGCCGAAATCCTGTCGTGAAAATTTTCAACTTTTTTGTAGCCAAAATCTTGTCTTGAAAATTTTCAACTTTTTTGAAGCCGAAATCTTTTCATGAAAATTTTCAACTTTTTTGAAGCCGAAATCTTTTCATGAAAATTTTCAACTTTTTAGAAGCTGAAATACTTCATGAAAATGTTCGACTTTTTTAAAGCCGAAAACCTGTCGTGAAAATTTTCAACTTTTTTAAAGCCGAAATCTTTTCTTGAAAATTTTCAACTTTTTTGAAGCCGAAATCTTTTCATGAAAATTTTCAACTTTTTAGAAGCTGAAATACTTCATGAAAATGTGAGACTTTTTTAAAGCCGAAATCCTGTCGTGAAAATTTTCAACTTTTTTGAAGCCGAAATCTTTTCATGAAAATTTTCAACTTTTTTGAAGCCAAAATCTTTTCATGAAAATTTTCAACTTTTTTGAAGCTGAAATACTTCATGAAAATGTTCGACTTTTTTAAAGCCGAAATCCTGTCGTGAAAATTTGTAACCTTTTTGAAGCCGAAATACTTCATGAAAATGTTAGACTTTTTTAAAGTCGAAATCCTGTCGTGAAAATTTTATACTTTTTTGAAGCCGAAATCTTTTCATGAAAATTTTCAACTTTTTTGAAGCCAAAATCTTTTCATGAAAATTTTCAACTTTTTTGAAGCTGAAATACTTCATGAAAATGTTCGACTTTTTTAAAGCCGAAATCCTGTCGTGAAAATTTGTAACCTTTTTGAAGCCGAAATACTTCATGAAAATGTTAGACTTTTTTAAAGTCGAAATCCTGTCGTGAAAATTTTATACTTTTTTGAAGCCGAAATCTTTTCATGAAAATTTTCAACTTTTTTGAAACCGAAATCTTTTCATGAAAATTTTCAACTTTTTTGAAGCCAAAATCTTTTCATGAAAATTTTCAACTTTTTTGAAGCTGAAATACTTCATGAAAATGTTCGACTTTTTTAAAGCCAAAATCCTGTCGTGAAAATTTTCAACTTTTTTGAAGCCGAAATCTTTTCATGAAAATTTTCAACTTTTTTGAAACCGAAATCTTTTCATGAAAATTTTCAACTTTTTTGAAGCTGAAATACTTCATGAAAATGTTCGACTTTTTTAAAGCCGAAATCCTGTCGTGAAAATTTTCAACTTTTTTGAAGCCCAAATACTTCATGAAAATATTCAACTTTTTTGAAGCCGAAATACTTCATGAAAATGTTCGACTTTTTTAAAGCCGAAATCCTGTCGTGAAAATGTTCGACTTTTTTGAATCCGAAATACTTCATGAAAATTTTTGAAATTTTTTGAAGCCGAAATACTTCATGAAAATGTTCGACTTTTTTAAAGCCGAAATCCTGTCGTGAAAATTTTCAACTTTTTTGAAGCCGAAATCTTTTCATGAAAATTTTCAACTTTTTTGAAGCCGAAATCTTTTCATGAAAATTTGCAACTTTTTTGAAGCCGAAATCTTTTCATGAAAATTTGCAACTTTTTTGAAGCCGAAATCTTTTCATGAAAATCTTCAACTTTTTTGAATCTGAAATACTTCATGAAAATTTTCAACTTTTTTAACGCCGAAATCCTGTCGTGAAAATTTTCAACTTTTTTGAATTCGAAATACTTCATGAAAATTTTCAACTTTTTTAAAGCCGAAATACTTCATGAAAATGTTCGACTTTTTTAAAGTCGAAATCCTGTCGTGAAAATTTTCAACTCTTTTGAAGCCGAAATCTTTTCATGAAAATTTTGAACTTTTTTGAAGCCGAAATCTTTTCATGAAAATTTTCGACTTTTTTGAAGCTGAAATACTTCATGAAAATGTTCGACTTTTTTAAAGCCGAAATCCTGTCGTGAAAATTTTCAACTTTTTTGAAGCCGAAATCTTTTCATGAAAATTTTCAACTTTTTTGGAGCCGAAATCTTTTCATGAAAATTTTCAACTTTTTAGAAGCTGAAATACTTCATGAAAATGTTAGACTTTTTTAAAGCCGAAATCCTGTCGTGAAAATTTTCAACTTTTTTGAAACCGAAATCTTTTCATGAAAATTTTCAACTTTTTTGAAGCCGAAATCTTTTCATGAAAATTTTCAACTTTTTTGAAGCCGAAATCCTGTCATGAAAATTTTCAACTTTTTTGAAGCTAAAATACTTCATGAAAATGTTCGACTTTTTTAACGCCGAAATCCTGTCGTGAAAATGTTCGACTTTTTTGAATCCGAAATACTTCATGAAAATTTTTGAAATTTTTTGAAGCCGAAATAATTCATGAACATGTTCGACTTTTTTAAAGCCGAAATCCTGTCGTGAAAATTTTTAACTTTTTTGAAGCCGAAATCTTTTCATGAAAATTTTCAACTTTTTTGAAGCCGAAATCTTTTCATGAAAATTTTCAACTTTTTTGAAGCCGAAATCTTTTCATGAAAATTTTCAACTCTTTTGAAGCCAAAATCTTTTCATGAAAATTTTCAACTTTTTTGAAGCTAAAATACTTCATGAAAATGTTTGACTTTTTTAAAGCCGAAATCCTGTCGTGAAAATTTTCAACTTTTTTAAAGCCGAAATCTTTTCTTGAAAATTTTCAACTTTTTTGAAGCCGAAATCTTTTCATGAAAATTTTCAACTTTTTTGAAGCCGAAATCTTTTCATGAAAATTTTCAACTTTTTTGAAGCCCAAATACTTCATGAAAATGTTCAACTTTTTTGAAGCCGAAATCCTGTCGTGAAAATTTTCAACCTTTTTGAAGCCGAAATACTTCATGAAAATGTTCGACTTTTTTAAAGCCGAAATCCTGTCGTGTAAATTTTCAACTTTTTTGAAGCCGAAATCTTTTCATGAAAATTTTCAACTTTTTTGAAGCCGAAATCTTTTCATGAAAATTTTCAACTCTTTTGAAGCCAAAATCTTTTCATGAAAATTTTCAACTTTTTTGAAGCTAAAATACTTCATGAAAATGTTCGACTTTTTTAACGCCGAAATCCTGTCGTGAAAATTTTCATCTTTTTTGAAGCCCAAATACTTCATGAAAATGTTCGACTTTTTTAAAGCCGAAATCCTGTCGTGAAAATTTTCAACTTTTTTGTAGCCAAAATATTGTCTTGAAAATTTTCAACTTTTTTGAAGCCGAAATCTTTTCATGAAAATTTTCAACTTTTTTGAAGCCGAAATCTTTTCATGAAAATTTTCAACTTTTTAGAAGCTGAAATACTTCATGAAAATGTTCGACTTTTTTAAAGCCGAAATCCTGTCGTGAAAATTTTCAACTTTTTTAAAGCCGAAATCTTTTCTTGAAAATTTTCAACTTTTTTGAAGCCGAAATCTTTTCATGAAAATTTTCAACTTTTTTGAAGCCGAAATCTTTTCATGAAAATTTTCAACTTTTTTGAAGCCCAAATACTTCATGAAAATGTTCAACTTTTTTGAAGCCGAAATACTTCATGAAAATGTTCGACTTTTTTAAAGCCAAAATCCTGTCGTGAAAATTTTCAACTTTTTTGAAGCCCAAATACTTCATGAAAATGTTCAACTTTTTTGAAGCCGAAATACTTCATGAAAATGTTCGACTTTTTTAAAGCCAAAATCCTGTCGTGAAAATTTTCAACTTTTTTGAAGCCCAAATACTTCATGAAAATGTTCAACTTTTTTGAAGCCGAAATACTTCATGAACATGTTCGACTTTTTTAAAGCCGAAATCCTGTCGTGAAAATTTTTAACTTTTTTGAAGCCGAAATCTTTTCATGAAAATTTTCAACTTTTTTGAAGCCGAAATCTTTTCATGAAAATTTTCAACTTTTTTGAAGCCGAAATCTTTTCATGAAAATTTTCAACTCTTTTGAAGCCAAAATCTTTTCATGAAAATTTTCAACTTTTTTGAAGCTAAAATACTTCATGAAAATGTTTGACTTTTTTAAAGCCGAAATCCTGTCGTGAAAATTTTCAACTTTTTTAAAGCCGAAATCTTTTCTTGAAAATTTTCAACTTTTTTGAAGCCGAAATCTTTTCATGAAAATTTTCAACTTTTTTGAAGCCGAAATCTTTTCATGAAAATTTTCAACTTTTTTGAAGCCCAAATACTTCATGAAAATGTTCAACTTTTTTGAAGCCGAAATACTTCATGAAAATGTTCGACTTTTTTAAAGCCAAAATCCTGTCGTGAAAATTTTCAACTTTTTTGAAGCCCAAATACTTCATGAAAATGTTCAACTTTTTTGAAGCCGAAATACTTCATGAAAATGTTCGACTTTTTTAAAGTCGAAATCCTGTTGTGAAAATTTTCAACTCTTTTGAAGCCGAAATCTTTTCAGGAAAATTTTCAACTTTTTTGAAGCCGAAATCTTTTCATGAAAATTTTCAACTTTTTTGAAGCTGAAATACTTCATGAAAATGTTCGACTTTTTTAAAGCCGAAATCCTGTCGTGAAAATTTTCAACTTTTTTGAAGCCGAAATCTTTTCATGAAAATTTTCAACTTTTTTGAAGCCAAAATCTTTTCATGAAAATTTTCAACTTTTTTGAAGCCGAAATCTTTTCATGAAAATTTTCAACTTTTTAGAAGCTGAAATACTTCATGAAAATGTTCGACTTTTTTAAAGCCGAAATCCTGTCGTGAAAATTTTCAACCTTTTTGAAGCCGAAATACTTCATGAAAATGTTCGACTTTTTTAAAGCCGAAATCTTTTCGTGAAAATTTTCAACTTTTTTGAAGCCCAAATACTTCATGAAAATGTTCGACTTTTTTAAAGCCGAAATCCTGTCGTGAAAATTTTCAACTTTTTTGAAGCCGAAATCTTTTCATGAAAATTTTCAACTTTTTTGAAGCCGAAATCTTTTCATGAAAATTTTCAACTCTTTTGAAGCCGAAATCTTTTCATGAAAATTTTCAACTTTTTTGAAGCTAAAATACTTCATGAAAATGTTCGACTTTTTTAACGCCGAAATCCTGTCGTGAAAATGTTCGACTTTTTTGAATCCGAAATCTTTTCATGAAAATTTTCAACTTTTTTGAAGCTGAAATACTTCATGAAAATGTTAGACTTTTTTAAAGCCGAAATCCTGTCGTGAAAATTTTCATCTTTTTTGAAGCCCAAATACTTCATGAAAATGTTCGACTTTTTTAAAGCCGAAATCCTGTCGTGAAAATTTTCAACTTTTTTGTAGCCAAAATCTTGTCTTGAAAATTTTCAACTTTTTTGAAGCCGAAATCTTTTCATGAAAATTTTCAACTTTTTTGAAGCCGAAATCTTTTCATGAAAATTTTCAACTTTTTAGAAACTGAAATACTTCATGAAAATGTTCGACTTTTTTAAAGCCGAAATCCTGTCGTGAAAATTTTCAACTTTTTTAAAGCCGAAATCTTTTCTTGAAAATTTTCAACTTTTTTGAAGCCGAAATCTTTTCATGAAAATTTTCAACTTTTTAGAAGCTGAAATACTTCATGAAAATGTGAGACTTTTTTAAAGCCGAAATCCTTTCGTTAAAATTTTCAACTTTTTTGAAGCCGAAATCTTTTCATGAAAATTTTCAACTTTTTTGAAGCCGAAATCTTTTCATGAAAATTTTCAACTTTTTTGAAGCCGAAATACTTCATGAAAATGTTCGACTTTTTTAAAGCCGAAATCCTGTCGTGAAAATTTTCAACTTTTTTGAAGCCCAAATACTTCATGAAAATGTTCAACTTTTTTGAAGCCGAAATACTTCATGAAAATGTTCGACTTTTTTAAAGTCGAAATCCTGTCGTGAAAATTTTCAACTCTTTTGAAGCCGAAATCTTTTCATGAAAATTTTCAACTTTTTTGAAGCCGAAATCTTTTCATGAAAATTTTCAACTTTTTTGAAGCCGAAATCCTGTCGTGAAAATTTTCAACTTTTTTGAATTCGAAATACTTCATGAAAATTTTCAACTTTTTTAAAGCCGAAATACTTCATGAAAATGTTCGACTTTTTTAAAGTCGAAATCCTGTCGTGAAAATTTTCAACTCTTTTGAAGCCGAAATCTTTTCATGAAAATTTTCAACTTTTTGGAGCCGAAATCTTTTCATGAAAATTTTCAACTTTTTAGAAGCTGAAATACTTCATGAAAATGTTAGACTTTTTTAAAGCCGAAATCCTGTCGTGAAAATTTTCAACTTTTTTGAAGCCGAAATCTTTGCATGAAAATTTTCAACTTTTTTGAAGCCGAAATCTTTTTATGAAAATTTTCAACTTTTTTGAAGCCGAAATCCTGTCATGAAAATTTTCAACTTTTTTGAAGCTAAAATACTTCATGAAAATGTTCGACTTTTTTAACGCCGAAATCCTGTCGTGAAAATGTTCGACTTTTTTGAATCCGAAATACTTCATGAAAATTTTTGAAATTTTTTGAAGCCGAAATAATTCATGAACATGTTCGACTTTTTTAAAGCCGAAATCCTGTCGTGAAAATTTTCAACTTTTTTGAAGCCGAAATCTTTTCATGAAAATTTTCAACTTTTTTAAAGCTGAAATCTTTTCTTGAAAATTTTCAACTTTTTTGAAGCCGAAATCTTTTCATGAAAATTTTCAACTTTTTTGAAGCCGAAATCTTTTCATGAAAATTTTCAACTTTTTTGAAGCCCAAATACTTCATGAAAATGTTCAACTTTTTTGAAGCCGAAATCCTGTCGTGAAAATTTTCAACCTTTTTGAAGCCGAAATACTTCATGAAAATGTTCGACTTTTTTAAAGCCGAAATCCTGTCGTGTAAATTTTCAACTTTTTTGAAGCCGAAATCTTTTCATGAAAATTTTCAACTTTTTTGAAGCCGAAATCTTTTCATGAAAATTTTCAACTCTTTTGAAGCCAAAATCTTTTCATGAAAATTTTCAACTTTTTTGAAGCTAAAATACTTCATGAAAATGTTCGACTTTTTTAACGCCGAAATCCTGTCGTGAAAATTTTCATCTTTTTTGAAGCCCAAATACTTCATGAAAATGTTCGACTTTTTTAAAGCCGAAATCCTGTCGTGAAAATTTTCAACTTTTTTGTAGCCAAAATATTGTCTTGAAAATTTTCAACTTTTTTGAAGCTGAAATACTTCATGAAAATGTTCGACTTTTTTAAAGCCGAAATCCTGTCGTGAAAATTTTCAACCTTTTTGAAGCCGAAATACTTCATGAAAATGTTCGACTTTTTTAAAGCCGAAATCTTTTCGTGAAAATTTTCAACTTTTTTGAAGCCCAAATACTTCATGAAAATGTTCGACTTTTTTAAAGCCGAAATCCTGTCGTGAAAATTTTCAACTTTTTTGAAGCCGAAATCTTTTCATGAAAATTTTCAACTTTTTTGAAGCCGAAATCTTTTCATGAAAATTTTCAACTCTTTTGAAGCCGAAATCTTTTCATGAAAATTTTCAACTTTTTTGAAGCTAAAATACTTCATGAAAATGTTCGACTTTTTTAACGCCGAAATCCTGTCGTGAAAATGTTCGACTTTTTTGAATCCGAAATCTTTTCATGAAAATTTTCAACTTTTTTGAAGCTGAAATACTTCATGAAAATGTTAGACTTTTTTAAAGCCGAAATCCTGTCGTGAAAATTTTCATCTTTTTTGAAGCCCAAATACTTCATGAAAATGTTCGACTTTTTTAAAGCCGAAATCCTGTCGTGAAAATTTTCAACTTTTTTGTAGCCAAAATCTTGTCTTGAAAATTTTCAACTTTTTTGAAGCCGAAATCTTTTCATGAAAATTTTCAACTTTTTTGAAGCCGAAATCTTTTCATGAAAATTTTCAACTTTTTAGAAACTGAAATACTTCATGAAAATGTTCGACTTTTTTAAAGCCGAAATCCTGTCGTGAAAATTTTCAACTTTTTTAAAGCCGAAATCTTTTCTTGAAAATTTTCAACTTTTTTGAAGCCGAAATCTTTTCATGAAAATTTTCAACTTTTTAGAAGCTGAAATACTTCATGAAAATGTGAGACTTTTTTAAAGCCGAAATCCTTTCGTTAAAATTTTCAACTTTTTTGAAGCCGAAATCTTTTCATGAAAATTTTCAACTTTTTTGAAGCCGAAATCTTTTCATGAAAATTTTCAACTTTTTTGAAGCCGAAATACTTCATGAAAATGTTCGACTTTTTTAAAGCCGAAATCCTGTCGTGAAAATTTTCAACTTTTTTGAAGCCCAAATACTTCATGAAAATGTTCAACTTTTTTGAAGCCGAAATACTTCATGAAAATGTTCGACTTTTTTAAAGTCGAAATCCTGTCGTGAAAATTTTCAACTCTTTTGAAGCCGAAATCTTTTCATGAAAATTTTCAACTTTTTTGAAGCCGAAATCTTTTCATGAAAATTTTCAACTTTTTTGAAGCCGAAATCCTGTCGTGAAAATTTTCAACTTTTTTGAATTCGAAATACTTCATGAAAATTTTCAACTTTTTTAAAGCCGAAATACTTCATGAAAATGTTCGACTTTTTTAAAGTCGAAATCCTGTCGTGAAAATTTTCAACTCTTTTGAAGCCGAAATCTTTTCATGAAAATTTTCAACTTTTTGGAGCCGAAATCTTTTCATGAAAATTTTCAACTTTTTAGAAGCTGAAATACTTCATGAAAATGTTAGACTTTTTTAAAGCCGAAATCCTGTCGTGAAAATTTTCAACTTTTTTGAAGCCGAAATCTTTGCATGAAAATTTTCAACTTTTTTGAAGCCGAAATCTTTTTATGAAAATTTTCAACTTTTTTGAAGCCGAAATCCTGTCATGAAAATTTTCAACTTTTTTGAAGCTAAAATACTTCATGAAAATGTTCGACTTTTTTAACGCCGAAATCCTGTCGTGAAAATGTTCGACTTTTTTGAATCCGAAATACTTCATGAAAATTTTTGAAATTTTTTGAAGCCGAAATAATTCATGAACATGTTCGACTTTTTTAAAGCCGAAATCCTGTCGTGAAAATTTTCAACTTTTTTGAAGCCGAAATCTTTTCATGAAAATTTTCAACTTTTTTGAAGCCGAAATCTTTTCATGAAAATTTTCAACTTTTTTGAATCCGAAATACTTCATGAAAATTTTCAACTTTTTTGAAGCTGAAATACTTCATGAAAATGTTCGACTTTTTTAAAGCCGAAATCCTGTCGTGAAAATATTCAACTTTTTTGAAGCCCAAATACTTCATGAAAATGTTCAACTTTTTTGAAACCGAAATCCTGTCGTGAAAATTTTCAACCTTTTTGAAGCCGAAATACTTCATGAAAATGTTCGACTTTTTTAAAGCCGAAATCCTGTCGTGTAAATTTTCAACTTTTTTGAAGCCGAAATCTTTTCATGAAAATTTTCAACTTTTTTGAAGCCGAAATCTTTTCATGAAAATTTTCAACTCTTTTGAAGCCAAAATCTTTTCATGAAAATTTTCAACTTTTTTGAAGCTAAAATACTTCATGAAAATGTTCGACTTTTTTAACGCCGAAATCCTGTCGTGAAAATTTTCATCTTTTTTGAAGCCCAAATACTTCATGAAAATGTTCGACTTTTTTAAAGCCGAAATCCTGTCGTGAAAATTTTCAACTTTTTTGTAGCCAAAATATTGTCTTGAAAATTTTCAACTTTTTTGAAGCCGAAATCTTTTCATGAAAATTTTCAACTTTTTTGAAGCCGAAATCTTTTCATGAAAATTTTCAACTTTTTAGAAGCTGAAATACTTCATGAAAATGTTCGACTTTTTTAAAGCCGAAATCCTGTCGTGAAAATTTTCAACTTTTTTAAAGCCGAAATCTTTTCTTGAAAATTTTCAACTTTTTTGAAGCCGAAATCTTTTCATGAAAATTTTCAACTTTTTTGAAGCCGAAATCTTTTCATGAAAATTTTCAACTTTTTTGAAGCCCAAATACTTCATGAAAATGTTCAACTTTTTTGAAGCCGAAATACTTCATGAAAATGTTCGACTTTTTTAAAGCCAAAATCCTGTCGTGAAAATTTTCAACTTTTTTGAAGCCCAAATACTTCATGAAAATGTTCAACTTTTTTGAAGCCGAAATACTTCATGAAAATGTTCGACTTTTTTAAAGTCGAAATCCTGTTGTGAAAATTTTCAACTCTTTTGAAGCCGAAATCTTTTCAGGAAAATTTTCAACTTTTTTGAAGCCGAAATCTTTTCATGAAAATTTTCAACTTTTTTGAAGCTGAAATACTTCATGAAAATGTTCGACTTTTTTAAAGCCGAAATCCTGTCGTGAAAATTTTCAACTTTTTTGAAGCCGAAATCTTTTCATGAAAATTTTCAACTTTTTTGAAGCCAAAATCTTTTCATGAAAATTTTCAACTTTTTTGAAGCCGAAATCTTTTCATGAAAATTTTCAACTTTTTAGAAGCTGAAATACTTCATGAAAATGTTCGACTTTTTTAAAGCCGAAATCCTGTCGTGAAAATTTTCAACCTTTTTGAAGCCGAAATACTTCATGAAAATGTTCGACTTTTTTAAAGCCGAAATCTTTTCGTGAAAATTTTCAACTTTTTTGAAGCCCAAATACTTCATGAAAATGTTCGACTTTTTTAAAGCCGAAATCCTGTCGTGAAAATTTTCAACTTTTTTGAAGCCGAAATCTTTTCATGAAAATTTTCAACTTTTTTGAAGCCGAAATCTTTTCATGAAAATTTTCAACTCTTTTGAAGCCGAAATCTTTTCATGAAAATTTTCAACTTTTTTGAAGCTAAAATACTTCATGAAAATGTTCGACTTTTTTAACGCCGAAATCCTGTCGTGAAAATGTTCGACTTTTTTGAATCCGAAATCTTTTCATGAAAATTTTCAACTTTTTTGAAGCTGAAATACTTCATGAAAATGTTAGACTTTTTTAAAGCCGAAATCCTGTCGTGAAAATTTTCATCTTTTTTGAAGCCCAAATACTTCATGAAAATGTTCGACTTTTTTAAAGCCGAAATCCTGTCGTGAAAATTTTCAACTTTTTTGTAGCCAAAATCTTGTCTTGAAAATTTTCAACTTTTTTGAAGCCGAAATCTTTTCATGAAAATTTTCAACTTTTTTGAAGCCGAAATCTTTTCATGAAAATTTTCAACTTTTTAGAAACTGAAATACTTCATGAAAATGTTCGACTTTTTTAAAGCCGAAATCCTGTCGTGAAAATTTTCAACTTTTTTAAAGCCGAAATCTTTTCTTGAAAATTTTCAACTTTTTTGAAGCCGAAATCTTTTCATGAAAATTTTCAACTTTTTAGAAGCTGAAATACTTCATGAAAATGTGAGACTTTTTTAAAGCCAAAATCCTTTCGTTAAAATTTTCAACTTTTTTGAAGCCGAAATCTTTTCATGAAAATTTTCAACTTTTTTGAAGCCGAAATCTTTTCATGAAAATTTTCAACTTTTTTGAAGCCGAAATACTTCATGAAAATGTTCGACTTTTTTAAAGCCGAAATCCTGTCGTGAAAATTTTCAACTTTTTTGAAGCCCAAATACTTCATGAAAATGTTCAACTTTTTTGAAGCCGAAATACTTCATGAAAATGTTCGACTTTTTTAAAGTCGAAATCCTGTCGTGAAAATTTTCAACTCTTTTGAAGCCGAAATCTTTTCATGAAAATTTTCAACTTTTTTGAAGCCGAAATCTTTTCATGAAAATTTTCAACTTTTTTGAAGCCGAAATCCTGTCGTGAAAATTTTCAACTTTTTTGAATTCGAAATACTTCATGAAAATTTTCAACTTTTTTAAAGCCGAAATACTTCATGAAAATGTTCGACTTTTTTAAAGTCGAAATCCTGTCGTGAAAATTTTCAACTCTTTTGAAGCCGAAATCTTTTCATGAAAATTTTCAACTTTTTGGAGCCGAAATCTTTTCATGAAAATTTTCAACTTTTTAGAAGCTGAAATACTTCATGAAAATGTTAGACTTTTTTAAAGCCGAAATCCTGTCGTGAAAATTTTCAACTTTTTTGAAGCCGAAATCTTTGCATGAAAATTTTCAACTTTTTTGAAGCCGAAATCTTTTTATGAAAATTTTCAACTTTTTTGAAGCCGAAATCCTGTCATGAAAATTTTCAACTTTTTTGAAGCTAAAATACTTCATGAAAATGTTCGACTTTTTTAACGCCGAAATCCTGTCGTGAAAATGTTCGACTTTTTTGAATCCGAAATACTTCATGAAAATTTTTGAAATTTTTTGAAGCCGAAATAATTCATGAACATGTTCGACTTTTTTAAAGCCGAAATCCTGTCGTGAAAATTTTCAACTTTTTTGAAGCCGAAATCTTTTCATGAAAATTTTCAACTTTTTTGAAGCCGAAATCTTTTCATGAAAATTTTCAACTTTTTTGAATCCGAAATACTTCATGAAAATTTTCAACTTTTTTGAAGCTGAAATACTTCATGAAAATGTTCGACTTTTTTAAAGCCGAAATCCTGTCGTGAAAATATTCAACTTTTTTGAAGCCCAAATACTTCATGAAAATGTTCAACTTTTTTGAAGACGAAATCCTGTCGTGAAAATTTTCAACCTTTTTGAAGCCGAAATACTTCATGAAAATGTTCGACTTTTTTAAAGCCGAAATCTTTTTGTGAAAATTTTCAACTTTTTTGAAGCCCAAATACTTCATGAAAATGTTCAACTTTTTTGAAGCCGAAATACTTCATGAAAATGTTCGACTTTTTTAAAGTCGAAATCCTGTTGTGAAAATTTTCAACTCTTTTGAAGCCGAAATCTTTTCAGGAAAATTTTCAACTTTTTTGAAGCCGAAATCTTTTCATGAAAATTTTCAACTTTTTTGAAGCTGAAATACTTCATGAAAATGTTCGACTTTTTTAAAGCCGAAATCCTGTCGTGAAAATTTTCAACTTTTTTGAAGCCGAAATCTTTTCATGAAAATTTTCAACTTTTTTGAAGCCAAAATCTTTTCATGAAAATTTTCAACTTTTTTGAAGCCGAAATCTTTTCATGAAAATTTTCAACTTTTTAGAAGCTGAAATACTTCATGAAAATGTTCGACTTTTTTAAAGCCGAAATCCTGTCGTGAAAATTTTCAACCTTTTTGAAGCCGAAATACTTCATGAAAATGTTCGACTTTTTTAAAGCCGAAATCTTTTCGTGAAAATTTTCAACTTTTTTGAAGCCCAAATACTTCATGAAAATGTTCGACTTTTTTAAAGCCGAAATCCTGTCGTGAAAATTTTCAACTTTTTTGAAGCCGAAATCTTTTCATGAAAATTTTCAACTTTTTTGAAGCCGAAATCTTTTCATGAAAATTTTCAACTCTTTTGAAGCCGAAATCTTTTCATGAAAATTTTCAACTTTTTTGAAGCTAAAATACTTCATGAAAATGTTCGACTTTTTTAACGCCGAAATCCTGTCGTGAAAATGTTCGACTTTTTTGAATCCGAAATCTTTTCATGAAAATTTTCAACTTTTTTGAAGCTGAAATACTTCATGAAAATGTTAGACTTTTTTAAAGCCGAAATCCTGTCGTGAAAATTTTCATCTTTTTTGAAGCCCAAATACTTCATGAAAATGTTCGACTTTTTTAAAGCCGAAATCCTGTCGTGAAAATTTTCAACTTTTTTGTAGCCAAAATCTTGTCTTGAAAATTTTCAACTTTTTTGAAGCCGAAATCTTTTCATGAAAATTTTCAACTTTTTTGAAGCCGAAATCTTTTCATGAAAATTTTCAACTTTTTAGAAACTGAAATACTTCATGAAAATGTTCGACTTTTTTAAAGCCGAAATCCTGTCGTGAAAATTTTCAACTTTTTTAAAGCCGAAATCTTTTCTTGAAAATTTTCAACTTTTTTGAAGCCGAAATCTTTTCATGAAAATTTTCAACTTTTTAGAAGCTGAAATACTTCATGAAAATGTGAGACTTTTTTAAAGCCGAAATCCTTTCGTTAAAATTTTCAACTTTTTTGAAGCCGAAATCTTTTCATGAAAATTTTCAACTTTTTTGAAGCCGAAATCTTTTCATGAAAATTTTCAACTTTTTTGAAGCCGAAATACTTCATGAAAATGTTCGACTTTTTTAAAGCCGAAATCCTGTCGTGAAAATTTTCAACTTTTTTGAAGCCCAAATACTTCATGAAAATGTTCAACTTTTTTGAAGCCGAAATACTTCATGAAAATGTTCGACTTTTTTAAAGTCGAAATCCTGTCGTGAAAATTTTCAACTCTTTTGAAGCCGAAATCTTTTCATGAAAATTTTCAACTTTTTTGAAGCCGAAATCTTTTCATGAAAATTTTCAACTTTTTTGAAGCCGAAATCCTGTCGTGAAAATTTTCAACTTTTTTGAATTCGAAATACTTCATGAAAATTTTCAACTTTTTTAAAGCCGAAATACTTCATGAAAATGTTCGACTTTTTTAAAGTCGAAATCCTGTCGTGAAAATTTTCAACTCTTTTGAAGCCGAAATCTTTTCATGAAAATTTTCAACTTTTTGGAGCCGAAATCTTTTCATGAAAATTTTCAACTTTTTAGAAGCTGAAATACTTCATGAAAATGTTAGACTTTTTTAAAGCCGAAATCCTGTCGTGAAAATTTTCAACTTTTTTGAAGCCGAAATCTTTGCATGAAAATTTTCAACTTTTTTGAAGCCGAAATCTTTTTATGAAAATTTTCAACTTTTTTGAAGCCGAAATCCTGTCATGAAAATTTTCAACTTTTTTGAAGCTAAAATACTTCATGAAAATGTTCGACTTTTTTAACGCCGAAATCCTGTCGTGAAAATGTTCGACTTTTTTGAATCCGAAATACTTCATGAAAATTTTTGAAATTTTTTGAAGCCGAAATAATTCATGAACATGTTCGACTTTTTTAAAGCCGAAATCCTGTCGTGAAAATTTTCAACTTTTTTGAAGCCGAAATCTTTTCATGAAAATTTTCAACTTTTTTGAAGCCGAAATCTTTTCATGAAAATTTTCAACTTTTTTGAATCCGAAATACTTCATGAAAATTTTCAACTTTTTTGAAGCTGAAATACTTCATGAAAATGTTCGACTTTTTTAAAGCCGAAATCCTGTCGTGAAAATATTCAACTTTTTTGAAGCCCAAATACTTCATGAAAATGTTCAACTTTTTTGAAGCCGAAATCCTGTCGTGAAAATTTTCAACCTTTTTGAAGCCGAAATACTTCATGAAAATGTTCGACTTTTTTAAAGCCGAAATCTTTTTGTGAAAATTTTCAACTTTTTTGAAGCCCAAATACTTCATGAAAATGTTCAACTTTTTTGAAGCCGAAATACTTCATGAAAATGTTCGACTTTTTTAAAGTCGAAATCCTGTTGTGAAAATTTTCAACTCTTTTGAAGCCGAAATCTTTTCAGGAAAATTTTCAACTTTTTTGAAGCCGAAATCTTTTCATGAAAATTTTCAACTTTTTTGAAGCTGAAATACTTCATGAAAATGTTCGACTTTTTTAAAGCCGAAATCCTGTCGTGAAAATTTTCAACTTTTTTGAAGCCGAAATCTTTTCATGAAAATTTTCAACTTTTTTGAAGCCAAAATCTTTTCATGAAAATTTTCAACTTTTTTGAAGCTGAAATCTTTTCATGAAAATTTTCAACTTTTTAGAAGCTGAAATACTTCATGAAAATGTTCGACTTTTTTAAAGCCGAAATCCTGTCGTGAAAATTTTCAACCTTTTTGAAGCCGAAATACTTCATGAAAATGTTCGACTTTTTTAAAGCCGAAATCTTTTCGTGAAAATTTTCAACTTTTTTGAAGCCCAAATACTTCATGAAAATGTTCGACTTTTTTAAAGCCGAAATCCTGTCGTGAAAATTTTCAACTTTTTTGAAGCCGAAATCTTTTCATGAAAATTTTCAACTTTTTTGAAGCCGAAATCTTTTCATGAAAATTTTCAACTCTTTTGAAGCCGAAATCTTTTCATGAAAATTTTCAACTTTTTTGAAGCTAAAATACTTCATGAAAATGTTCGACTTTTTTAACGCCGAAATCCTGTCGTGAAAATGTTCGACTTTTTTGAATCCGAAATCTTTTCATGAAAATTTTCAACTTTTTTGAAGCTGAAATACTTCATGAAAATGTTAGACTTTTTTAAAGCCGAAATCCTGTCGTGAAAATTTTCATCTTTTTTGAAGCCCAAATACTTCATGAAAATGTTCGACTTTTTTAAAGCCGAAATCCTGTCGTGAAAATTTTCAACTTTTTTGTAGCCAAAATCTTGTCTTGAAAATTTTCAACTTTTTTGAAGCCGAAATCTTTTCATGAAAATTTTCAACTTTTTTGAAGCCGAAATCTTTTCATGAAAATTTTCAACTTTTTAGAAACTGAAATACTTCATGAAAATGTTCGACTTTTTTAAAGCCGAAATCCTGTCGTGAAAATTTTCAACTTTTTTAAAGCCGAAATCTTTTCTTGAAAATTTTCAACTTTTTTGAAGCCGAAATCTTTTCATGAAAATTTTCAACTTTTTAGAAGCTGAAATACTTCATGAAAATGTGAGACTTTTTTAAAGCCGAAATCCTTTCGTTAAAATTTTCAACTTTTTTGAAGCCGAAATCTTTTCATGAAAATTTTCAACTTTTTTGAAGCCGAAATCTTTTCATGAAAATTTTCAACTTTTTTGAAGCCGAAATACTTCATGAAAATGTTCGACTTTTTTAAAGCCGAAATCCTGTCGTGAAAATTTTCAACTTTTTTGAAGCCCAAATACTTCATGAAAATGTTCAACTTTTTTGAAGCCGAAATACTTCATGAAAATGTTCGACTTTTTTAAAGTCGAAATCCTGTCGTGAAAATTTTCAACTCTTTTGAAGCCGAAATCTTTTCATGAAAATTTTCAACTTTTTTGAAGCCGAAATCTTTTCATGAAAATTTTCAACTTTTTTGAAGCCGAAATCCTGTCGTGAAAATTTTCAACTTTTTTGAATTCGAAATACTTCATGAAAATTTTCAACTTTTTTAAAGCCGAAATACTTCATGAAAATGTTCGACTTTTTTAAAGTCGAAATCCTGTCGTGAAAATTTTCAACTCTTTTGAAGCCGAAATCTTTTCATGAAAATTTTCAACTTTTTGGAGCCGAAATCTTTTCATGAAAATTTTCAACTTTTTAGAAGCTGAAATACTTCATGAAAATGTTAGACTTTTTTAAAGCCGAAATCCTGTCGTGAAAATTTTCAACTTTTTTGAAGCCGAAATCTTTGCATGAAAATTTTCAACTTTTTTGAAGCCGAAATCTTTTTATGAAAATTTTCAACTTTTTTGAAGCCGAAATCCTGTCATGAAAATTTTCAACTTTTTTGAAGCTAAAATACTTCATGAAAATGTTCGACTTTTTTAACGCCGAAATCCTGTCGTGAAAATGTTCGACTTTTTTGAATCCGAAATACTTCATGAAAATTTTTGAAATTTTTTGAAGCCGAAATAATTCATGAACATGTTCGACTTTTTTAAAGCCGAAATCCTGTCGTGAAAATTTTCAACTTTTTTGAAGCCGAAATCTTTTCATGAAAATTTTCAACTTTTTTGAAGCCGAAATCTTTTCATGAAAATTTTCAACTTTTTTGAATCCGAAATACTTCATGAAAATTTTCAACTTTTTTGAAGCTGAAATACTTCATGAAAATGTTCGACTTTTTTAAAGCCGAAATCCTGTCGTGAAAATATTCAACTTTTTTGAAGCCCAAATACTTCATGAAAATGTTCAACTTTTTTGAAGCCGAAATCCTGTCGTGAAAATTTTCAACCTTTTTGAAGCCGAAATACTTCATGAAAATGTTCGACTTTTTTAAAGCCGAAATCTTTTTGTGAAAATTTTCAACTTTTTTGAAGCCCAAATACTTCATGAAAATGTTCGACTTTTTTAAAGCCGAAATCCTGTCGTGAAAATTTTCAACTTTTTTGAAGCCGAAATCTTTTCATGAAAATTTTCAACTTTTTTGAAGCCGAAATCTTTTCATGAAAATTTTCAACTTTTTGAAGCCGAAATCTTTTCATGAAAATTTTCAACTTTTTTGAAGCTCAAAAATACTTCATGAAAATGTTCGACTTTTTTAACGCCGAAATCCTGTCGTGAAAATGTTCGACTTTTTTGAATCCGAAATACTTCATGAAAATTTTCAACTTTTTTCAAGCCGAAATCTTTTCATGAAAATTTTCAACTTTTTTGAAGCTGAAATACTTCATGAAAATGTTCGACATTTTTAAAGCCGAAATCCTGTCGTGAAAATTTTCAACTTTTTTGAAGCCGAAATCTTTTCATGAAAATTTTCAACTTTTTTGAAGCCGAAATCTTTTCATGATAATTTTCAACTTTTTTGAAGCCGAAATCTTTTCATGAAAATTTTCAACTTTTTTGAATCTGAAATACTTCATGAAAATGTTCGACTTTTTTAACGCCGAAATCCTGTCGTGAAAATTTTCAACTTTTTTGAAGCCGAAATACCTCATGAAAATTTTCAACTTTTTTAAAGCCGAAATACTTCATGAAAATGTTCGACTTTTTTAAAGTAGAAATCCTGTCGTGAAAATTTTCAACTCTTTTAAAGCCGAAATCTTTTCATGAAAATTTTCAACTTTTTTGAAGCCGAAATCTTTTCATGAAAATTTTCAACTTTTTTGAAGCCGAAATCTTTTCATGAAAATTTTCAACTTTTTTGAATTTGAAATACTTCATGAAAATTTTCAACTTTTTTAATTCCGAAATCCTGTCGATAAAATTTTCAACTTTTTTGAATCCGAAATACTTCATGAAAATTTTCAACTTTTTTAAAGCCGAAATACTTCATGAAAATGTTCGACTTTTTTAATGTCGAAATCCTGTCGTGAAAATTTTCAACTCTTTTGAAGCCGAAATCTTTTCTTGAAAATTTTCAACTTTTTTGAAGCCGAAATCTTTTCATGAAAATTTTCAACTTTTTAGAAGCTGAAATACTTCATGAAAATGTGAGACTTTTTTAAAGCCGAAATCCTTTCGTTAAAATTTTCAACTTTTTTGAAGCCGAAATCTTTTCATGAAAATTTTCAACTTTTTTGAAGCCGAAATCTTTTCATGAAAATTTTCAACTTTTTTGAAGCCGAAATACTTCATGAAAATGTTCGACTTTTTTAAAGCCGAAATCCTGTCGTGAAAATGTTCAACTTTTTTGAAGCCCAAATACTTCATGAAAATGTTCAACTTTTTTGAAGCCGAAATACTTCATGAAAATGTTCGACTTTTTTAAAGTCGAAATCCTGTCGTGAAAATTTTCAACTCTTTTGAAGCCGAAATCTTTTCATGAAAATTTTCAACTTTTTTGAAGCCGAAATCTTTTCATGAAAATTTTCAACTTTTTTGAAGCCGAAATCCTGTCGTGAAAATTTTCAACTTTTTTGAATTCGAAATACTTCATGAAAATTTTCAACTTTTTTAAAGCCGAAATACTTCATGAAAATGTTCGACTTTTTTAAAGTCGAAATCCTGTCGTGAAAATTTTCAACTCTTTTGAAGCCGAAATCTTTTCATGAAAATTTTCAACTTTTTTGAAGCCGAAATCTTTTCATGAAAATTTTCAACTTTTTTGAAGCTGAAATACTTCATGAAAATGTTCGACTTTTTTAAAGCCGAAATCCTGTCGTGAAAATTTTCAACTTTTTTGAAGCCGAAATCTTTTCATGAAAATTTTCAACTTTTTGGAGCCGAAATCTTTTCATGAAAATTTTCAACTTTTTAGAAGCTGAAATACTTCATGAAAATGTTAGACTTTTTTAAAGCCAAAATCCTGTCGTGAAAATTTTCAACTTTTTTGAAGCCGAAATCTTTGCATGAAAATTTTCAACTTTTTTGAAGCCGAAATCTTTTTATGAAAATTTTCAACTTTTTTGAAGCCGAAATCCTGTCATGAAAATTTTCAACTTTTTTGAAGCTAAAATACTTCATGAAAATGTTCGACTTTTTTAACGCCGAAATCCTGTCGTGAAAATGTTCGACTTTTTTGAATCCGAAATCTTTTCATGAAAATTTTCAACTTTTTTGAAGCCGAAATCTTTTCATGAAAATTTTCAACTTTTTTGAAGCCGAAATCTTTTCATGAAAATTTTCAACTTTTTTGAATTTGAAATACTTCATGAAAATTTTCAACTTTTTTAATTCCGAAATCCTGTCGATAAAATTTTCAACTTTTTTGAATCCGAAATACTTCATGAAAATTTTCAACTTTTTTAAAGCCGAAATACTTCATGAAAATGTTCGACTTTTTTAATGTCGAAATCCTGTCGTGAAAATTTTCAACTCTTTTGAAGCCGAAATCTTTTCTTGAAAATTTTCAACTTTTTTGAAGCCGAAATCTTTTCATGAAAATTTTCAACTTTTTAGAAGCTGAAATACTTCATGAAAATGTGAGACTTTTTTAAAGCCGAAATCCTTTCGTTAAAATTTTCAACTTTTTTGAAGCCGAAATCTTTTCATGAAAATTTTCAACTTTTTTGAAGCCGAAATCTTTTCATGAAAATTTTCAACTTTTTTGAAGCCGAAATACTTCATGAAAATGTTCGACTTTTTTAAAGCCGAAATCCTGTCGTGAAAATTTTCAACTTTTTTGAAGCCCAAATACTTCATGAAAATGTTCAACTTTTTTGAAGCCGAAATACTTCTTGAAAATGTTCGACTTTTTTAAAGTCGAAATCCTGTCGTGAAAATTTTCAACTCTTTTGAAGCCGAAATCTTTTCATGAAAATTTTCAACTTTTTTGAAGCCGAAATCTTTTCATGAAAATTTTCAACTTTTTTGAAGCCGAAATCCTGTCGTGAAAATTTTCAACTTTTTTGAATTCGAAATACTTCATGAAAATTTTCAACTTTTTTAAAGCCGAAATACTTCATGAAAATGTTCGACTTTTTTAAAGTCGAAATCCTGTCGTGAAAATTTTCAACTCTTTTGAAGCCGAAATCTTTTCATGAAAATTTTCAACTTTTTTGAAGCCGAAATCTTTTCATGAAAATTTTCAACTTTTTTGAAGCTGAAATACTTCATGAAAATGTTCGACTTTTTTAAAGCCGAAATCCTGTCGTGAAAATTTTCAACTTTTTTGAAGCCGAAATCTTTTCATGAAAATTTTCAACTTTTTGGAGCCGAAATCTTTTCATGAAAATTTTCAACTTTTTAGAAGCTGAAATACTTCATGAAAATGTTAGACTTTTTTAAAGCCAAAATCCTGTCGTGAAAATTTTCAACTTTTTTGAAGCCGAAATCTTTGCATGAAAATTTTCAACTTTTTTGAAGCCGAAATCTTTTTATGAAAATTTTCAACTTTTTTGAAGCCGAAATCCTGTCATGAAAATTTTCAACTTTTTTGAAGCTAAAATACTTCATGAAAATGTTCGACTTTTTTAACGCCGAAATCCTGTCGTGAAAATGTTCGACTTTTTTGAATCCGAAATACTTCATGAAAATTTTTGAAATTTTTTGAAGCCGAAATAATTCATGAACATGTTCGACTTTTTTAAAGCCGAAATCCTGTCGTGAAAATTTTCAACTTTTTTGAAGCCGAAATCTTTTCATGAAAATTTTCAACTTTTTTGAAGCCGAAATCTTTTCATGAAAATTTTCAACTTTTTTGAATCCGAAATACTTCATGAAAATTTTCAACTTTTTTGAAGCTGAAATACTTCATGAAAATGTTCGACTTTTTTAAAGCCGAAATCCTGTCGTGAAAATATTCAACTTTTTTGAAGCCCAAATACTTCATGAAAATGTTCGACTTTTTTGAAGCCGAAATCCTGTCGTGAAAATTTTCAACCTTTTTGAAGCCGAAATACTTCATGAAAATGTTCGACTTTTTTAAAGCCGAAATCTTTTTGTGAAAATTTTCAACTTTTTTGAAGCCCAAATACTTCATGAAAATGTTCGACTTTTTTAAAGCCGAAATCCTGTCGTGAAAATTTTCAACTTTTTTGAAGCGGAAATCTTTTCATGAAAATTTTCAACTTTTTTGAAGCCGAAATCTTTTCATGAAAATTTTCAACTCTTTTGAAGCCGAAATCTTTTCATGAAAATTTTCAACTTTTTTGAAGCTAAAATACTTCATGAAAATGTTCGACTTTTTTAACGCCGAAATCCTGTCGTGAAAATGTTCGACTTTTTTGAATCCGAAATACTTCATGAAAATTTTCAACTTTTTTCAAGCCGAAATCTTTTCATGAAAATTTTCAACTTTTTTGAAGCTGAAATACTTCATGAAAATGTTCGACATTTTTAAAGCCGAAATCCTGTCGTGAAAATTTTCAACTTTTTTGAAGCCGAAATCTTTTCATGAAAATTTTCAACTTTTTTGAAGCCGAAATCTTTTCATGAAAATTTTCAACTTTTTTGAAGCCGAAATCTTTTCATGAAAATTTTCAACTTTTTTGAATCTGAAATACTTCATGAAAATGTTCGACTTTTTTAACGCCGAAATCCTGTCGTGAAAATTTTCAACTTTTTTGAAGCCGAAATATCTCATGAAAATTTTCAACTTTTTTAAAGCCGAAATACTTCATGAAAATGTTCGACTTTTTTAAAGTAGAAATCCTGTCGAGAAAATTTTCAACTCTTTTAAAGCCGAAATCTTTTCATGAAAATTTTCAACTTTTTTGAAGCCGAAATCTTTTCATGAAAATTTTCAACTTTTTTGAAGCCGAAATCTTTTCATGAAAATTTTCAACTTTTTTGAATCTGAAATACTTCATGAAAATGTTCGACTTTTTTAACGCCGAAATCCTGTCGTGAAAATTTTCAACTTTTTTGAAGCCGAAATATCTCATGAAAATTTTCAACTTTTTTAAAGCCGAAATACTTCATGAAAATGTTCGACTTTTTTAATGTCGAAATCCTGTCGTGAAAATTTTCAACTCTTTTGAAGCCGAAATCCTGTCGTGAAAATTTTCAACTTTTTTAAAGCCGAAATCTTTTCATGAAAATTTTCAACTTTTTTGAAGCCGAAATCTTTTCATGAAAATTTTCAACTTTTTTGAAGCCGAAATCTTTTCATGAAAATTTTCAACTTTTTTGAAGCCGAAATCTTTTCATGAAAATTTTCAACTTTTTTGAAGCTAAAATACTTCATGAAAATGTTCGACTTTTTTAACGCCGAAATCCTGTCGTGAAAATGTTCGACTTTTTTGAATCCGAAATACTTCATGAAAATTTTTGAAATTTTTTGAAGCCGAAATACTTCATGAAAATGTTCGACTTTTTTAAAGCCGAAATCCTGTCTTAAAAATTTTCAACTTTTTTGAAGCCGAAATCTTTTCATGAAAATTTTCAACTTTTTTGAAGCCGAAATCTTTTCATGAAAATTTGCAACTTTTTGAAGCCGAAATCTTTTCATGAAAATTTTCAACTTTTTTTAATCTGAAATACTTCATGAAAATTTTCAACTTTTCTAACGCCGAAATCCTGTCGTGAAAATTTTCAACTTTTTTGAATTCGAAATACTTCATGAAAATTTTCAACTTTTTTAAAGCCGAAATACTTCATGAAAATGTTCGACTTTTTTAAAGTCGAAATCCTGTCGTGAAAATTTTCAACTCTTTTGAAGCCGAAATCTTTTCATGAAAATTTTCAACTTTTTTGAAGCCGAAATCTTTTCATGAAAATTTGCAACTTTTTTGAAGCTGAAATACTTCATGAAAATGTTCGACTTTTTTGAAGCCGAAATCCTGTCGTGAAAATTTTCAACTTTTTTGAAGCCGAAATCTTTTCATGATAATTTTCAACTTTTTTGAAGCCAAAATCTTTTCATGAAAATTTTCAACTTTTTTGAATCCGAAATACTTCATGAAAATGTTCGACTTTTTTAAAGCCGAAATCCTGTCGTGAAAATTTTCAACTTTTTTGAAGCCGAAATCTTTTCATGAAAATTTTCAACTTTTTTGGAGCCGAAATCTTTTCATGAAAATTTTCAACTTTTTAGAAGCTGAAATACTTCATGAAAATGTTAGCCTTTTTTAAAGCCGAAATCCTGTCGTGAAAATTTTCAACTTTTTTGAAGCCGAAATCTTTTCATGAAAATTTTCAACTTTTTTGAAGCCGAAATCTTTTCATGAAAATTTTCAACTTTTTTGAAGCTGAAATACTTCATGAAAATGTTCGACTTTTTTAAAGCCGAAATCCTGTCGTGAAAATATTCAACTTTTTTGAAGCCCAGATACTTCATGAAAATGTTCGACTTTTTTAAAGCCGAAATCCTGTCGTGAAAATTTTCAACTTTTTTGAAGCCGAAATCTTTTCATGAAAATTTTCAACTTTTATGAAGCCGAAATCTTTTCATGAAAATTTTCAACTCTTTTGAAGCCGAAATCTTTTCATGAAAATTTTCAACTTTTTTGAAGCTAAAATACTTCATGAAAATGTTCGACTTTTTTAACGCCGAAATCCTGTCGTGAAAATTTTCAACTTTTTTGAAGCCGAAATACCTCATGAAAATTTTCAACTTTTTTAAAGCCGAAATACTTCATGAAAATGTTCGACTTTTTTAAAGTAGAAATCCTGTCGTGAAAATTTTCAACTCTTTTAAAGCCGAAATCTTTTCATGAAAATTTTCAACTTTTTTGAAGCCGAAATCTTTTCATGAAAATTTTCAACTTTTTTGAAGCCGAAATCTTTTCATGAAAATTTTCAACTTTTTTGAATTTGAAATACTTCATGAAAATTTTCAACTTTTTTAATTCCGAAATCCTGTCGATAAAATTTTCAACTTTTTTGAATCCGAAATACTTCATGAAAATTTTCAACTTTTTTAAAGCCGAAATACTTCATGAAAATGTTCGACTTTTTTAATGTCGAAATCCTGTCGTGAAAATTTTCAACTCTTTTGAAGCCGAAATCTTTTCTTGAAAATTTTCAACTTTTTTGAAGCCGAAATCTTTTCATGAAAATTTTCAACTTTTTAGAAGCTGAAATACTTCATGAAAATGTGAGACTTTTTTAAAGCCGAAATCCTTTCGTTAAAATTTTCAACTTTTTTGAAGCCGAAATCTTTTCATGAAAATTTTCAACTTTTTTGAAGCCGAAATCTTTTCATGAAAATTTTCAACTTTTTTGAAGCCGAAATACTTCATGAAAATGTTCGACTTTTTTAAAGCCGAAATCCTGTCGTGAAAATTTTCAACTTTTTTGAAGCCCAAATACTTCATGAAAATGTTCAACTTTTTTGAAGCCGAAATACTTCATGAAAATGTTCGACTTTTTTAAAGTCGAAATCCTGTCGTGAAAATTTTCAACTCTTTTGAAGCCGAAATCTTTTCATGAAAATTTTCAACTTTTTTGAAGCCGAAATCTTTTCATGAAAATTTTCAACTTTTTTGAAGCCGAAATCCTGTCGTGAAAATTTTCAACTTTTTTGAATTCGAAATACTTCATGAAAATTTTCAACTTTTTTAAAGCCGAAATACTTCATGAAAATGTTCGACTTTTTTAAAGTCGAAATCCTGTCGTGAAAATTTTCAACTCTTTTGAAGCCGAAATCTTTTCTTGAAAATTTTCAACTTTTTTGAAGCCGAAATCTTTTCATGAAAATTTTCAACTTTTTAGAAGCTGAAATACTTCATGAAAATGTGAGACTTTTTTAAAGCCGAAATCCTTTCGTTAAAATTTTCAACTTTTTTGAAGCCGAAATCTTTTCATGAAAATTTTCAACTTTTTTGAAGCCGAAATCTTTTCATGAAAATTTTCAACTTTTTTGAAGCCGAAATACTTCATGAAAATGTTCGACTTTTTTAAAGCCGAAATCCTGTCGTGAAAATTTTCAACTTTTTTGAAGCCCAAATACTTCATGAAAATGTTCAACTTTTTTGAAGCCGAAATACTTCATGAAAATGTTCGACTTTTTTAAAGTCGAAATCCTGTCGTGAAAATTTTCAACTCTTTTGAAGCCGAAATCTTTTCATGAAAATTTTCAACTTTTTTGAAGCCGAAATCTTTTCATGAAAATTTTCAACTTTTTTGAAGCCGAAATCCTGTCGTGAAAATTTTCAACTTTTTTGAATTCGAAATACTTCATGAAAATTTTCAACTTTTTTAAAGCCGAAATACTTCATGAAAATGTTCGACTTTTTTAAAGTCGAAATCCTGTCGTGAAAATTTTCAACTCTTTTGAAGCCGAAATCTTTTCATGAAAATTTTCAACTTTTTTGAAGCCGAAATCTTTTCATGAAAATTTTCAACTTTTTTGAAGCTGAAATACTTCATGAAAATGTTCGACTTTTTTAAAGCCGAAATCCTGTCGTGAAAATTTTCAACTTTTTTGAAGCCGAAATCTTTTCATGAAAATTTTCAACTTTTTGGAGCCGAAATCTTTTCATGAAAATTTTCAACTTTTTTGAAGCTAAAATACTTCATGAAAATGTTCGACTTTTTTAACGCCGAAATCCTGTCGTGAAAATGTTCGACTTTTTTGAATCCGAAATACTTCATGAAAATTTTTGAAATTTTTTGAAGCCGAAATAATTCATGAACATGTTCGACTTTTTTAAAGCCGAAATCCTGTCGTGAAAATGTTCAACTTTTTTGAAGCCGAAATCTTTTCATGAAAATTTTCAACTTTTTTGAAGCCGAAATCTTTTCATGAAAATTTTCAACTTTTTTGAATCCGAAATACTTCATGAAAATTTTCAACTTTTTTGAAGCTGAAATACTTCATGAAAATGTTCGACTTTTTTAAAGCCGAAATCCTGTCGTGAAAATATTCAACTTTTTTGAAGCCCAAATACTTCATGAAAATGTTCAACTTTTTTGAAGCCGAAATCCTGTCGTGAAAATTTTCAACCTTTTTGAAGCCGAAATACTTCATGAAAATGTTCGACTTTTTTAAAGCCGAAATCTTTTTGTGAAAATTTTCAACTTTTTTGAAGCCCAAATACTTCATGAAAATGTTCGACTTTTTTAAAGCCGAAATCCTGTCGTGAAAATTTTCAACTTTTTTGAATCCGAAATACTTCATGAAAATTTTCAACTTTTTTAAAGCCGAAATACTTCATGAAAATGTTCGACTTTTTTAATGTCGAAATCCTGTCGTGAAAATTTTCAACTCTTTTGAAGCCGAAATCTTTTCTTGAAAATTTTCAACTTTTTTGAAGCCGAAATCTTTTCATGAAAATTTTCAACTTTTTAGAAGCTGAAATACTTCATGAAAATGTGAGACTTTTTTAAAGCCGAAATCCTTTCGTTAAAATTTTCAACTTTTTTGAAGCCGAAATCTTTTCATGAAAATTTTCAACTTTTTTGAAGCCGAAATCTTTTCATGAAAATTTTCAACTTTTTTGAAGCCGAAATACTTCATGAAAATGTTCGACTTTTTTAAAGCCGAAATCCTGTCGTGAAAATTTTCAACTTTTTTGAAGCCCAAATACTTCATGAAAATGTTCAACTTTTTTGAAGCCGAAATACTTCATGAAAATGTTCGACTTTTTTAAAGTCGAAATCCTGTCGTGAAAATTTTCAACTCTTTTGAAGCCGAAATCTTTTCATGAAAATTTTCAACTTTTTTGAAGCCGAAATCTTTTCATGAAAATTTTCAACTTTTTTGAAGCCGAAATCCTGTCGTGAAAATTTTCAACTTTTTTGAATTCGAAATACTTCATGAAAATTTTCAACTTTTTTAAAGCCGAAATACTTCATGAAAATGTTCGACTTTTTTAAAGTCGAAATCCTGTCGTGAAAATTTTCAACTCTTTTGAAGCCGAAATCTTTTCTTGAAAATTTTCAACTTTTTTGAAGCCGAAATCTTTTCATGAAAATTTTCAACTTTTTAGAAGCTGAAATACTTCATGAAAATGTGAGACTTTTTTAAAGCCGAAATCCTTTCGTTAAAATTTTCAACTTTTTTGAAGCCGAAATCTTTTCATGAAAATTTTCAACTTTTTTGAAGCCGAAATCTTTTCATGAAAATTTTCAACTTTTTTGAAGCCGAAATACTTCATGAAAATGTTCGACTTTTTTAAAGCCGAAATCCTGTCGTGAAAATTTTCAACTTTTTTGAAGCCCAAATACTTCATGAAAATTTTCAACTTTTTTGAAGCCGAAATACTTCATGAAAATGTTCGACTTTTTTAAAGTCGAAATCCTGTCGTGAAAATTTTCAACTCTTTTGAAGCCGAAATCTTTTCATGAAAATTTTCAACTTTTTTGAAGCCGAAATCTTTTCATGAAAATTTTCAACTTTTTTGAAGCCGAAATCCTGTCGTGAAAATTTTCAACTTTTTTGAATTCGAAATACTTCATGAAAATTTTCAACTTTTTTAAAGCCGAAATACTTCATGAAAATGTTCGACTTTTTTGAATCCGAAATACTTCATGACAATTTTTGAAATTTTTTGAAGCCGAAATAATTCATGAACATGTTCGACTTTTTTAAAGCCGAAATCCTGTCGTGAAAATGTTCAACTTTTTTGAAGCCGAAATCTTTTCATGAAAATTTTCAACTTTTTTGAAGCCGAAATCTTTTCATGAAAATTTTCAACTTTTTTGAATCCGAAATACTTCATGAAAATTTTCAACTTTTTTGAAGCTGAAATACTTCATGAAAATGTTCGACTTTTTTAAAGCCGAAATCCTGTCGTGAAAATATTCAACTTTTTTGAAGCCCAAATACTTCATGAAAATGTTCAACTTTTTTGAAGCCGAAATCCTGTCGTGAAAATTTTCAACCTTTTTGAAGCCGAAATACTTCATGAAAATGTTCGACTTTTTTAAAGCCGAAATCTTTTTGTGAAAATTTTCAACTTTTTTGAAGCCCAAATACTTCATGAAAATGTTCGACTTTTTTAAAGCCGAAATCCTGTCGTGAAAATTTTCAACTTTTTTGAAGCCGAAATCTTTTCATGAAAATTTTCAACTTTTTTGAAGCCGAAATCTTTTCATGAAAATTTTCAACTCTTTTGAAGCCGAAATCTTTTCATGAAAATTTTCAACTTTTTTGAAGCTAAAATACTTCATGAAAATGTTCGACTTTTTTAACGCCGAAATCCTGTTGTGAAAATGTTCGACTTTTTTGAATCCGAAATACTTCATGAAAATTTTCAACTTTTTTGAAGCCGAAATCTTTTCATGAAAATTTTCAACTTTTTTGAAGCCGAAATCCTGTCGTGAAAATTTTCAACTTTTTTGAATTCGAAATACTTCATGAAAATTTTCAACTTTTTTAAAGCCGAAATACTTCATGAAAATGTTCGACTTTTTTGAATCCGAAATACTTCATGACAATTTTTGAAATTTTTTGAAGCCGAAATAATTCATGAACATGTTCGACTTTTTTAAAGCCGAAATCCTGTCGTGAAAATGTTCAACTTTTTTGAAGCCGAAATCTTTTCATGAAAATTTTCAACTTTTTTGAAGCCGAAATCTTTTCATGAAAATTTTCAACTTTTTTGAATCCGAAATACTTCATGAAATTTTTCAACTTTTTTGAAGCTGAAATACTTCATGAAAATGTTCGACTTTTTTAAAGCCGAAATCCTGTCGTGAAAATATTCAACTTTTTTGAAGCCCAAATACTTCATGAAAATGTTCAACTTTTTTGAAGCCGAAATCCTGTCGTGAAAATTTTCAACCTTTTTGAAGCCGAAATACTTCATGAAAATGTTCAACTTTTTTAAAGCCGAAATCTTTTTGTGAAAATTTTCAACTTTTTTGAAGCCCAAATACTTCATGAAAATGTTCGACTTTTTTAAAGCCGAAATCCTGTCGTGAAAATTTTCAACTTTTTTGAAGCCGAAATCTTTTCATGAAAATTTTCAACTTTTTTGAAGCCGAAATCTTTTCATGAAAATTTTCAACTCTTTTGAAGCCGAAATCTTTTCATGAAAATTTTCAACTTTTTTGAAGCTAAAATACTTCATGAAAATGTTCGACTTTTTTAACGCCGAAATCCTGTTGTGAAAATGTTCGACTTTTTTGAATCCGAAATACTTCATGAAAATTTTCAACTTTTTTCAAGCCGAAATCTTTTCATGAAAATTTTCAACTTTTTTGAAGCTGAAATACTTCATGAAAATGTTCGACATTTTTAAAGCCGAAATCCTGTCGTGAAAATTTTCAACTTTTTTGAAGCCGAAATCTTTTCATGAAAATTTTCAACTTTTTTGAAGCCGAAATCTTTTCATGAAAATTTTCAACTTTTTTGAAGCCGAAATCTTTTCATGAAAATTTTCAACTTTTTTGAATCTGAAATACTTCATGAAAATGTTCGACTTTTTTCACGCCGAAAACCTGTCGTGAAAATTTTCAACTTTTTTGAAGCCGAAATATCTCATGAAAATTTTCAACTTTTTTAAAGCCGAAATACTTCATGAAAATGTTCGACTTTTTTAAAGTAGAAATCCTGTCGAGAAAATTTTCAACTCTTTTAAAGCCGAAATCTTTTCATGAAAATTTTCAACTTTTTTGAAGCCGAAATCTTTTCATGAAAATTTTCAACTTTTTTGAAGCCGAAATCTTTTCATGAAAATTTTCAACTTTTTTGAATTTGAAATACTTCATGAAAATTTTCAACTTTTTTAATTCCGAAATCCTGTCGTGAAAATTTTCAACTTTTTTGAATCCGAAATACTTCATGAAAATTTTCAACTTTTTTAAAGCCGAAATACTTGATGAAAATGTTCGACTTTTTTAATGTCGAAATCCTGTCGTGAAAATTTTCAACTCTTTTGAAGCCGAAATCTTTTCATGAAAATTTTCAACTTTTTTGAAGCCGAAATCTTTTCATGAAAATTTTCAACTTTTTTGAAGCTGAAATACTTCATTAAAATGTTCAACTTTTTTGAAGCCGAAATACTTCATGAAAATGTTCGACTTTTTTAAAGCCGTAATCCTGTCGTGAAAATATTCAACCTTTTTGATGCCGAAATACTTCATGAAAATGTTCGACTTTTTTAAAGCCGAAATCCTTTCGTGAAAATGTTCAACTTTTTTGAAGCCCAAATACTTCATGAAAATGTTCGACTTTTTTAAAGCCGAAATCCTGTCGTGAAAATTTTCAACTTTTTTAAAGCCGAAATCTTTTCATGAAAATTTTCAACTTTTTTGAAGCCGAAATCTTTTCATGAAAATTTTCAACTTTTTTGAAGCCGAAATCTTTTCATGAAAATTTTCAACTTTTTTGAAGCCGAAATCTTTTCATGAAAATTTTCAACTTTTTTGAAGCTAAAATACTTCATGAAAATGTTCGACTTTTTTAACGCCGAAATCCTGTCGTGAAAATGTTCGACTTTTTTGAATCCGAAATACTTCATGAAAATTTTTGAAATTTTTTGAAGCCGAAATACTTCATGAAAATGTTCGACTTTTTTAAAGCCGAAATCCTGTCTTAAAAATTTTCAACTTTTTTGAAGCCGAAATCTTTTCATGAAAATTTTCAACTTTTTTGAAGCCGAAATCTTTTCATGAAAATTTGCAACTTTTTGAAGCCGAAATCTTTTCATGAAAATTTTCAACTTTTTTTAATCTGAAATTCTTCATGAAAATTTTCAACTTTTCTAACGCCGAAATCCTGTCGTGAAAATTTTCAACTTTTTTGAATTCGAAATACTTCATGAAAATTTTCAACTTTTTTAAAGCCGAAATACTTCATGAAAATGTTCGACTTTTTTAAAGTCGAAATCCTGTCGTGAAAATTTTCAACTCTTTTGAAGCCGAAATCTTTTCATGAAAATTTTCAACTTTTTTGAAGCCGAAATCTTTTCATGAAAATTTTCAACTTTTTTGAAGCTGAAATACTTCATGAAAATGTTCGACTTTTTTGAAGCCGAAATCCTGTCGTGAAAATTTTCAACTTTTTTGAAGCCGAAATCTTTTCATGATAATTTTCAACTTTTTTGAAGCCAAAATCTTTTCATGAAAATTTTCAACTTTTTTGAATCCGAAATACTTCATGAAAATGTTCGACTTTTTTAAAGCCGAAATACTGTCGTGAAAATTTTCAACTTTTTTGAAGCCGAAATCTTTTCATGAAAATTTTCAACTTTTTTGGAGCCGAAATCTTTTCATGAAAATTTTCAACTTTTTTGAAGCCGAAATCTTTTCATGAAAATTTTCAACTTTTTTGAATTTGAAATACTTCATGAAAATTTTCAACTTTTTTAATTCCGAAATCCTGTCGTGAAAATTTTCAACTTTTTTGAATCCGAAATACTTCATGAAAATTTTCAACTTTTTTAAAGCCGAAATACTTCATGAAAATGTTCGACTTTTTTAATGTCGAAATCCTGTCGTGAAAATTTTCAACTCTTTTGAAGCCGAAATCTTTTCATGAAAATTTTCAACTTTTTTGAAGCTGAAATACTTCATGAAAATGTTCAACTTTTTTGAAGCCGAAATACTTCATGAAAATGTTCGACTTTTTTAAAGCCGTAATCCTGTCGTGAAAATATTCAACCTTTTTGATGCCGAAATACTTCATGAAAATGTTCGACTTTTTTAAAGCCGAAATCCTTTCGTGAAAATGTTCAACTTTTTTGAAGCCCAAATACTTCATGAAAATGTTCGACTTTTTTAAAGCCGAAATCCTGTCGTGAAAATTTTCAACTTTTTTAAAGCCGAAATCTTTTCATGAAAATTTTCAACTTTTTTGAAGCCGAAATCTTTTCATGAAAATTTTCAACTTTTTTGAAGCCGAAATCTTTTCATGAAAATTTTCAACTTTTTTGAAGCCAAAATCTTTTCATGAAAATTTTCAACTTTTTTGAATCCGAAATACTTCATGAAAATGTTCGACTTTTTTAAAGCCGAAATCCTGTCGTGAAAATTTTCAACTTTTTTGAAGCCGAAATCTTTTCATGAAAATTTTCAACTTTTTTGAAGCCGAAATCTTTTCATGAAAATTTTCAACTTTTTTGAAGCTGAAATACTTCATGAAAATGTTCGACTTTTTTAAAGCCGAAATCCTGTCGTGAAAATATTCAACTTTTTTGAAGCCCAGATACTTCATGAAAATGTTCGACTTTTTTAAAGCCGAAATCCTGTCGTGAAAATTTTCAACTTTTTTGAAGCCGAAATCTTTTCATGAAAATTTTCAACTTTTTTGAAGCCGAAATCTTTTCATGAAAATTTTCAACTTTTTTGAAGCTGAAATACTTCATGAAAATGTTCGACTTTTTTAAAGCCGAAATCCTGTCGTGAAAATATTCAACTTTTTTGAAGCCCAGATACTTCATGAAAATGTTCGACTTTTTTAAAGCCGAAATCCTGTCGTGAAAATTTTCAACTTTTTTGAAGCCGAAATCTTTTCATGAAAATTTTCAACTTTTTTGAAGCCGAAATCTTTTCATGAAAATTTTCAACTCTTTTGAAGCCGAAATCTTTTCATGAAAATTTTCAACTTTTTTGAAGCTAAAATACTTCATGAAAATGTTCGACTTTTTTAACGCCGAAATCCTGTCGTGAAAATTTTCAACTTTTTTGAAGCCGAAATCTTTTCATGAAAATTTTCAACTTTCTTGAAGCCGAAATCTTTTCATGAAAATTTTCAACTTTTTTGAATCTGAAATACTTCATGAAAATGTTCGACTTTTTTAACGCCGAAATCCTGTCGTGAAAATTTTCAACTTTTTTGAATTTGAAATACTTCATGAAAATTTTCAACTTTTTTAATTCCGAAATCCTGTCGTGAAAATTTTCAACTTTTTTAAAGCCGAAATACTTCATGAAAATGTTCGACTTTTTTGAAGCCGAAATCTTGTCGTGAAAATTTTCAACTTTTTTGAAGCCGAAATCTTTTCATGAAAATTTTCAACTTTTTTGAAGCCGAAATCTTTTCATGAAAATTTTCAACTTTCTTGAAGCTAAAATACTTCATGAAAATGTTCGACTTTTTTAACGCCGAAATCCTGTCGTGAAAATGTTCGACTTTTTTGAATCCGAAATACTTCATGAAAATTTTTGAAATTTTTTGAAGCCGAAATAATTCATGAAAATGTTCGACTTTTTTAAAGCCGAAATCCTGTCGTGAAAATTTTCAACTTTTTTGAAGCCGAAATCTTTTCATGAAAATTTTCAACTTTTTTGAAGCCGAAATCTTTTCATGAAAATTTTCAACTTTCTTGAAGCCGAAATCTTTTCATGAAAATTTTCAACTTTTTTGAATCTGAAATACTTCATGAAAATGTTCGACTTTTTTAACGCCGAAATCCTGTCGTGAAAATTTTAAACTTTTTTGAAGCCGAAATACCTCATGAAAATTTTCAACTTTTTTAAAGCCGAAATACTTCATGAAAATGTTCGACTTTTTTAAAGTAGAAATCCTATCGTGAAAATTTTCAACTCTTTTAAAGCCGAAATCTTTTCATGAAAATTTTCAACTTTTTTGAAGCCGAAATCTTTTCATGAAAAATTTCAACTTTTTTGAAGCCGAAATCTTTTCATGAAAATTTTCAACTTTTTTGAAGCCGAAATCTTTTCATGAAAATTTTCAACTTTTTTGAATTTGAAATACTTCATGAAAATTTTCAACTTTTTTAATTCCGAAATCCTGTCGTGTAAATTTTCAACTTTTTTAAAGCCGAAATACTTCATGAAAATGTTCGACTTTTTTAATGTCGAAATCCTGTCGTGAAAATTTTCAACTCTTTTGAAGCCGAAATCTTTTCATGAAAATTTTCAACTTTTTTGAAGCCGAAATCTTTTCATGAAAATTTTCAACTTTTTTGAAGCTGAAATACTTCATGAAAATTTTCAACTTTTTTGAAGCCGAAATCTTTTCATGAAAATTTTCAACTTTTTTGAAGCCGAAATCTTTTCATGAAAATTTTAGACTTTTTTGAAGCTGAAATACTTCATGAAAATGTTCGACTTTTTTAAAGCCGAAATCCTGTCGTGAAAATTTTCAACTTTTTTGAAGCCGAAATCTTTTCATGAAAATTTTCAACTTTTTTGAAGCCGAAATCTTTTCATGAAAATGTTCGACTTTTTTGAAGCCGAACCCTGTCGTGAAAATTTGTAACCTTTTTGAAGCCGAAATACTTCAAGAAAATGTTAGACTTTTTTAAAGCCGAAATCCTGTCGTGAAAATTTTCAACTTTTTTGAAGCCGAAATCTTTTCATGAAAATTTTCAACTTTTTTGAAACCGAAATCTTTTCATGAAAATTTTCAACTTTTTTGAAGCTGAAATACTTCATGAAAATGTTAGACTTTTTTGAAGCCGAACCCTGTCGTGAAAATTTGTAACCTTTTTGAAGCCGAAATACTTCAAGAAAATGTTAGACTTTTTTAAAGCCGAAATCCTGTCGTGAAAATTTTCAACTTTTTTGAAGCCGAAATCTTTTCATGAAAATTTTCAACTTTTTTGAAACCGAAATCTTTTCATGAAAATTTTCAACTTTTTTGAAGCTGAAATACTTCATGAAAATGTTAGACTTTTTTAAAGCCGAAATCCTGTCGTGAAAATTTTCATCTTTTTTGAAGCCCAAATACTTCATGAAAATGTTCGACTTTTTTAAAGCCGAAATACTGTCGTGAAAATTTTCAACTTTTTTGTAGCCAAAATCTTATCTTGAAAATTTTCAACTTTTTTGAAGCCGAAATCTTTTCATGAAAATTTTCAACTTTTTTGAAGCCGAAATCTTTTCATGAAAATTTTTAACTTTTTTGAAGCTAAAATACTTCATGAAAATGTTCGACTTTTTTAACGCCGAAATCCTGTCGTGAAAATGTTCGACTTTTTTGAATCCGAAATACTTCATGAAAATTTTTGAAATTTTTTGAAGCCGAAATACTTCATGAAAATGTTCGACTTTTTTAAAGCCGAAATCCTGTCTTAAAAATTTTCAACTTTTTTGAAGCCGAAATCTTTTCATGAAAATTTTCAACTTTTTTGAAGCCGAAATCTTTTCATGAAAATTTGCAACTTTTTGAAGCCGAAATCTTTTCATGAAAATTTTCAACTTTTTTTAATCTGAAATACTTCATGAAAATTTTCAACTTTTTTAACGCCGAAATCCTGTCGTGAAAATTTTCAACTTTTTTGAATCCGAAATACTTCATGAAAATTTTCAACTTTTTTTAATCTGAAATACTTCATGAAAATGTTCGACTTTTTTAAAGTCGAAATCCTGTCGTGAAAATTTTCAACTCTTTTGAAGCCGAAATCTTTTCATGAAAATTTTCAACTTTTTTGAAGCCGAAATCTTTTCATGAAAATTTTCAACTTTTTTGAAGCTGAAATACTTCATGAAAATGTTCGACTTTTTTGAAGCCGAAATCCTGTCGTGAAAATTTTCAACTTTTTTGAAGCCGAAATCTTTTCATGAAAATTTTCAACTTTTTTGGAGCCGAAATCTTTTCATGAAAATTTTCAACTTTTTAGAAGCTGAAATACTTCATGAAAATGTTAGCCTTTTTTAAAGCCGAAATCCTGTCGTGAAAATTTTCAACTTTTTTGAAGCCGAAATCTTTTCATGAAAATTTTCAACTTTTTTGAAGCCGAAATCTTTTCATGAAAATTTTCAACTTTTTTGAAGCTGAAATACTTCATGAAAATGTTCGACTTTTTTAAAGCCGAAATCCTGACGTGAAAATATTCAACTTTTTTGAAGCCCAGATACTTCATGAAAATGTTCAACTTTTTTGAAGCCGAAATCCTGTCGTGAAAATTTTCAACCTTTTTGAAGCCGAAATACTTCATGAAAATGTTCGACTTTTTTAAAGCCGAAATCTTTTCGTGAAAATTTTCAACTTTTTTGAAGCCCAAATACTTCATGAAAATGTTCGATTTTTTTAAAGCCGAAATCCTGTCGTGAAAATTTTCAACTTTTTTGAAGCCGAAATCTTTTCATGAAAATTTTCAACTTTTTTGAAGCCGAAATCTTTTCATGAAAATTTTCAACTCTTTTGAAGCCGAAATCTTTTCATGAAAATTTTCAACTTTTTTGAAGCTAAAATACTTCATGAAAATGTTCGACTTTTTTAACGCCGAAATCCTGTCGTGAAAATGTTCGACTTTTTTGAATCCGAAATACTTCATGAAAATTTTTGAAATTTTTTGAAGCCGAAATAATTCATGAAAATGTTCGACTTTTTTAAAGCCGAAATCCTGTCGTGAAAATTTTCAACTTTTTTGAAGCCGAAATCTTTTCATGAAAATTTTCAACTTTTTTGAAGCCGAAATCTTTTCATGAAAATTTTCAACTTTCTTGAAGCCGAAATCTTTTCATGAAAATTTTCAACTTTTTTGAATCTGAAATACTTCATGAAAATGTTCGACTTTTTTAACGCCGAAATCCTGTCATGAAAATTTTCAACTTTTTTGAAGCCGAAATACCTCATGAAAATTTTCAACTTTTTTAAAGCCGAAATACTTCATGAAAATGTTCGACTTTTTTAAAGTAGAAATCCTATCGTGAAAATTTTCAACTCTTTTAAAGCCGAAATCTTTTCATGAAAATTTTCAACTTTTTTGAAGCCGAAATCTTTTCATGAAAATTTTCAACTTTTTTGAAGCCGAAATCTTTTCATGAAAATTTTCAACTTTTTTGAAGCCGAAATCTTTTCATGAAAATTTTCAACTTTTTTGAATTTGAAATACTTCATGAAAATTTTCAACTTTTTTAATTCCGAAATCCTGTCGTGAAAATTTTCAACTTTTTTAAAGCCGAAATACTTCATGAAAATGTTCGACTTTTTTAATGTCGAAATCCTGTCGTGAAAATTTTCAACTCTTTTGAAGCCGAAATCTTTTCATGAAAATTTTCAACTTTTTTGAAGCCGAAATACCTCATGAAAATTTTCAACTTTTTTAAAGCCGAAATACTTCATGAAAATGTTCGACTTTTTTAAAGTAGAAATCCTATCGTGAAAATTTTCAACTCTTTTAAAGCCGAAATCTTTTCATGAAAATTTTCAACTTTTTTGAAGCCGAAATCTTTTCATGAAAATTTTCAACTTTTTTGAAGCCGAAATCTTTTCATGAAAATTTTCAACTTTTTTGAAGCCGAAATCTTTTCATGAAAATTTTCAACTTTTTTGAATTTGAAATACTTCATGAAAATTTTCAACTTTTTTAATTCCGAAATCCTGTCGTGAAAATTTTCAACTTTTTTAAAGCCGAAATACTTCATGAAAATGTTCGACTTTTTTAATGTCGAAATCCTGTCGTGAAAATTTTCAACTCTTTTGAAGCCGAAATCTTTTCATGAAAATTTTCAACTTTTTTGAAGCCGAAATCTTTTCATGAAAATTTTCAACTTTTTTGAAGCTGAAATACTTCATGAAAATTTTCAACTTTTTTGAAGCCGAAATCTTTTCATGAAAATTTTCAACTTTTTTGAAGCCGAAATCTTTTCATGAAAATTTTCAACTTTTTTGAAGCTGAAATACTTCATGAAAATGTTCGACTTTTTTAAAGCCGAAATCCTGTCGTGAAAATTTTCAACTTTTTTGAAGCCGAAATCTTTTCATGAAAATTTTCAACTTTTTTGAAGCCGAAATCTTTTCATGAAAATTTTCAACTTTTTTGAAGCTGAAATACTTCATGAAAATGTTCGACTTTTTTAAAGCCGAAATCCTGTCGTGAAAATATTCAACTTTTTTGAAGCCCAGATACTTCATGAAAATGTTCGACTTTTTTAAAGCCGAAATCCTGTCGTGAAAATTTTCAACTTTTTTGAAGCCGAAATCTGTTCATGAAAATTTTCAACTTTTTTGAAGCCGAAATCTTTTCATGAAAATTTTCAACTCTTTTGAAGCCGAAATCTTTTCATGAAAATTTTCAACTTTTTTGAAGCTAAAATACTTCATGAAAATGTTCGACTTTTTTAACGCCGAAATCCTGTCGTGAAAATGTTCGACTTTTTTGAATCCGAAATACTTCATGAAAATTTTTGAAATTTTTTGAAGCCGAAATAATTCATGAAAATGTTCGACTTTTTTAAAGCCGAAATCCTGTCGTGAAAATTTTCAACTTTTTTGAAGCCGAAATCTTTTCATGAAAATTTTCAACTTTTTTGAAGCCGAAATCTTTTCATGAAAATTTTCAACTTTCTTGAAGCCGAAATCTTTTCATGAAAATTTTCAACTTTTTTGAATCTGAAATACTTCATGAAAATGTTCGACTTTTTTAACGCCGAAATCCTGTCGTGAAAATTTTCAACTTTTTTGAAGCCGAAATACCTCATGAAAATTTTCAACTTTTTTAAAGCCGAAATACTTCATGAAAATGTTCGACTTTTTTAAAGTAGAAATCCTATCGTGAAAATTTTCAACTCTTTTAAAGCCGAAATCTTTTCATGAAAATTTTCAACTTTTTTGAAGCCGAAATCTTTTCATGAAAATTTTCAACTTTTTTGAAGCCGAAATCTTTTCATGAAAATTTTCAACTTTTTTGAAGCCGAAATCTTTTCATGAAAATTTTCAACTTTTTTGAATTTGAAATACTTCATGAAAATTTTCAACTTTTTTAATTCCGAAATCCTGTCGTGAAAATTTTCAACTTTTTTAAAGCCGAAATACTTCATGAAAATGTTCGACTTTTTTAATGTCGAAATCCTGTCGTGAAAATTTTCAACTCTTTTGAAGCCGAAATCTTTTCATGAAAATTTTCAACTTTTTTGAAGCCGAAATCTTTTCATGAAAATTTTCAACTTTTTTGAAGCTGAAATACTTCATGAAAATTTTCAACTTTTTTGAAGCCGAAATCTTTTCATGAAAATTTTCAACTTTTTTGAAGCCGAAATCTTTTCATGAAAATTTTCAACTTTTTTGAAGCTGAAATACTTCATGAAAATGTTCGACTTTTTTAAAGCCGAAATCCTGTCGTGAAAATTTTCAACTTTTTTGAAGCCGAAATCTTTTCATGAAAATTTTCAACTTTTTTGAAGCCGAAATCTTTTCATGAAAATTTTCAACTTTTTTGAAGCTGAAATACTTCATGAAAATGTTCGACTTTTTTAAAGCCGAAATCCTGTCGTGAAAATATTCAACTTTTTTGAAGCCCAGATACTTCATGAAAATGTTCGACTTTTTTAAAGCCGAAATCCTGTCGTGAAAATTTTCAACTTTTTTGAAGCCGAAATCTGTTCATGAAAATTTTCAACTTTTTTGAAGCCGAAATCTTTTCATGAAAATTTTCAACTCTTTTGAAGCCGAAATCTTTTCATGAAAATTTTCAACTTTTTTGAAGCTAAAATACTTCATGAAAATGTTCGACTTTTTTAACGCCGAAATCCTGTCGTGAAAATGTTCGACTTTTTTGAATCCGAAATACTTCATGAAAATTTTTGAAATTTTTTGAAGCCGAAATAATTCATGAAAATGTTCGACTTTTTTAAAGCCGAAATCCTGTCGTGAAAATTTTCAACTTTTTTGAAGCCGAAATCTTTTCATGAAAATTTTCAACTTTTTTGAAGCCGAAATCTTTTCATGAAAATTTTCAACTTTCTTGAAGCCGAAATCTTTTCATGAAAATTTTCAACTTTTTTGAATCTGAAATACTTCATGAAAATGTTCGACTTTTTTAACGCCGAAATCCTGTCGTGAAAATTTTCAACTTTTTTGAAGCCGAAATACCTCATGAAAATTTTCAACTTTTTTAAAGCCGAAATACTTCATGAAAATGTTCGACTTTTTTAAAGTAGAAATCCTATCGTGAAAATTTTCAACTCTTTTAAAGCCGAAATCTTTTCATGAAAATTTTCAACTTTTTTGAAGCCGAAATCTTTTCATGAAAATTTTCAACTTTTTTGAAGCCGAAATCTTTTCATGAAAATTTTCAACTTTTTTGAAGCCGAAATCTTTTCATGAAAATTTTCAACTTTTTTGAATTTGAAATACTTCATGAAAATTTTCAACTTTTTTAATTCCGAAATCCTGTCGTGAAAATTTTCAACTTTTTTAAAGCCGAAATACTTCATGAAAATGTTCGACTTTTTTAATGTCGAAATCCTGTCGTGAAAATTTTCAACTCTTTTGAAGCCGAAATCTTTTCATGAAAATTTTCAACTTTTTTGAAGCCGAAATCTTTTCATGAAAATTTTCAACTTTTTTGAAGCTGAAATACTTCATGAAAATTTTCAACTTTTTTGAAGACGAAATCTTTTCATGAAAATTTTCAACTTTTTTGAAGCCGAAATCTTTTCATGAAAATTTTCAACTTTTTTGAAGCTGAAATAGTTCATGAAAATGTTCGACTTTTTTAAAGCCGAAATCCTGTCGTGAAAATTTTCAACTTTTTTGAAGCCGAAATCTTTTCATGAAAATTTTCAACTTTTTTGAAGCCGAAATCTTTTCATGAAAATTTTCAACTTTTTTGAAGCTGAAATACTTCATGAAAATGTTCGACTTTTTTAAAGCCGAAATCCTGTCGTGAAAATATTCAACTTTTTTGAAGCCCAGATACTTCATGAAAATGTTCGACTTTTTTAAAGCCGAAATCCTGTCGTGAAAATTTTCAACTTTTTTGAAGCCGAAATCTTTTCATGAAAATTTTCAACTTTTTTGAAGCCGAAATCTTTTCATGAAAATTTTCAACTCTTTTGAAGCCGAAATCTTTTCATGAAAATTTTCAACTTTTTTGAAGCTAAAATACTTCATGAAAATGTTCGACTTTTTTAACGCCGAAATCCTGTCGTGAAAATGTTCGACTTTTTTGAATCCGAAATACTTCATGAAAATTTTTGAAATTTTTTGAAGCCGAAATAATTCATGAAAATGTTCGACTTTTTTAAAGCCGAAATCCTGTCGTGAAAATTTTCAACTTTTTTGAAGCCGAAATCTTTTCATGAAAATTTTCAACTTTTTTGAAGCCGAAATCTTTTCATGAAAATTTTCAACTTTCTTGAAGCCGAAATCTTTTCATGAAAATTTTCAACTTTTTTGAATCTGAAATACTTCATGAAAATGTTCGACTTTTTTAACGCCGAAATCCTGTCGTGAAAATTTTCAACTTTTTTGAAGCCGAAATACCTCATGAAAATTTTCAACTTTTTTAAAGCCGAAATACTTCATGAAAATGTTCGACTTTTTTAAAGTAGAAATCCTATCGTGAAAATTTTCAACTCTTTTAAAGCCGAAATCTTTTCATGAAAATTTTCAACTTTTTTGAAGCCGAAATCTTTTCATGAAAATTTTCAACTTTTTTGAAGCCGAAATCTTTTCATGAAAATTTTCAACTTTTTTGAAGCCGAAATCTTTTCATGAAAATTTTCAACTTTTTTGAATTTGAAATACTTCATGAAAATTTTCAACTTTTTTAATTCCGAAATCCTGTCGTGAAAATTTTCAACTTTTTTAAAGCCGAAATACTTCATGAAAATGTTCGACTTTTTTGAAGCCGAAATCTTGTCGTGAAAATTTTCAACTTTTTTGAAGCCGAAATCTTTTCATGAAAATTTTCAACTTTTTTGAAGCCGAAATCTTTTCATGAAAATTTTCAACTTTCTTGAAGCTAAAATACTTCATGAAAATGTTCGACTTTTTTAACGCCGAAATCCTGTCGTGAAAATGTTCGACTTTTTTGAATCCGAAATACTTCATGAAAATTTTTGAAATTTTTTGAAGCCGAAATAATTCATGAAAATGTTCGACTTTTTTAAAGCCGAAATCCTGTCGTGAAAATTTTCAACTTTTTTGAAGCCGAAATCTTTTCATGAAAATTTTCAACTTTTTTGAAGCCGAAATCTTTTCATGAAAATTTTCAACTTTCTTGAAGCCGAAATCTTTTCATGAAAATTTTCAACTTTTTTGAATCTGAAATACTTCATGAAAATGTTCGACTTTTTTAACGCCGAAATCCTGTCGTGAAAATTTTAAACTTTTTTGAAGCCGAAATACCTCATGAAAATTTTCAACTTTTTTAAAGCCGAAATACTTCATGAAAATGTTCGACTTTTTTAAAGTAGAAATCCTATCGTGAAAATTTTCAACTCTTTTAAAGCCGAAATCTTTTCATGAAAATTTTCAACTTTTTTGAAGCCGAAATCTTTTCATGAAAAATTTCAACTTTTTTGAAGCCGAAATCTTTTCATGAAAATTTTCAACTTTTTTGAAGCCGAAATCTTTTCATGAAAATTTTCAACTTTTTTGAATTTGAAATACTTCATGAAAATTTTCAACTTTTTTAATTCCGAAATCCTGTCGTGTAAATTTTCAACTTTTTTAAAGCCGAAATACTTCATGAAAATGTTCGACTTTTTTAATGTCGAAATCCTGTCGTGAAAATTTTCAACTCTTTTGAAGCCGAAATCTTTTCATGAAAATTTTCAACTTTTTTGAAGCCGAAATCTTTTCATGAAAATTTTCAACTTTTTTGAAGCTGAAATACTTCATGAAAATTTTCAACTTTTTTGAAGCCGAAATCTTTTCATGAAAATTTTCAACTTTTTTGAAGCCGAAATCTTTTCATGAAAATTTTAGACTTTTTTGAAGCTGAAATACTTCATGAAAATGTTCGACTTTTTTAAAGCCGAAATCCTGTCGTGAAAATTTTCAACTTTTTTGAAGCCGAAATCTTTTCATGAAAATTTTCAACTTTTTTGAAGCCGAAATCTTTTCATGAAAATGTTCGACTTTTTTGAAGCCGAACCCTGTCGTGAAAATTTGTAACCTTTTTGAAGCCGAAATACTTCAAGAAAATGTTAGACTTTTTTAAAGCCGAAATCCTGTCGTGAAAATTTTCAACTTTTTTGAAGCCGAAATCTTTTCATGAAAATTTTCAACTTTTTTGAAACCGAAATCTTTTCATGAAAATTTTCAACTTTTTTGAAGCTGAAATACTTCATGAAAATGTTAGACTTTTTTAAAGCCGAAATCCTGTCGTGAAAATTTTCATCTTTTTTGAAGCCCAAATACTTCATGAAAATGTTCGACTTTTTTAAAGCCGAAATACTGTCGTGAAAATTTTCAACTTTTTTGTAGCCAAAATCTTATCTTGAAAATTTTCAACTTTTTTGAAGCCGAAATCTTTTCATGAAAATTTTCAACTTTTTTGAAGCCGAAATCTTTTCATGAAAATTTTCAACTTTTTTGAAGCTAAAATACTTCATGAAAATGTTCGACTTTTTTAACGCCGAAATCCTGTCGTGAAAATGTTCGACTTTTTTGAATCCGAAATACTTCATGAAAATTTTTGAAATTTTTTGAAGCCGAAATACTTCATGAAAATGTTCGACTTTTTTAAAGCCGAAATCCTGTCTTAAAAATTTTCAACTTTTTTGAAGCCGAAATCTTTTCATGAAAATTTTCAACTTTTTTGAAGCCGAAATCTTTTCATGAAAATTTGCAACTTTTTGAAGCCGAAATCTTTTCATGAAAATTTTCAACTTTTTTTAATCTGAAATACTTCATGAAAATTTTCAACTTTTTTAACGCCGAAATCCTGTCGTGAAAATTTTCAACTTTTTTGAATCCGAAATACTTCATGAAAATTTTCAACTTTTTTAAAGCAAAAATACTTCATGAAAATGTTCGACTTTTTTAAAGTCGAAATCCTGTCGTGAAAATTTTCAACTCTTTTGAAGCCGAAATCTTTTCATGAAAATTTTCAACTTTTTTGAAGCCGAAATCTTTTCATGAAAATTTTCAACTTTTTTGAAGCTGAAATACTTCATGAAAATGTTCGACTTTTTTGAAGCCGAAATCCTGTCGTGAAAATTTTCAACTTTTTTGAAGCCGAAATCTTTTCATGAAAATTTTCAACTTTTTTGAAGCCGAAATCTTTTCATGAAAATTTTCAACTTTTTTGAAGCCGAAATCTTTTCATGAAAATTTTCAACTTTTTTGAATTTGAAATACTTCATGAAAATTTTCAACTTTTTTAATTCCGAAATCCTGTCGTGAAAATTTTCAACTTTTTTAAAGCCGAAATACTTCATGAAAATGTTCGACTTTTTTGAAGCCGAAATCTTGTCGTGAAAATTTTCAACTTTTTTGAAGCCGAAATCTTTTCATGAAAATTTTCAACTTTTTTGAAGCCGAAATCTTTTCATGAAAATTTTCAACTTTCTTGAAGCTAAAATACTTCATGAAAATGTTCGACTTTTTTAACGCCGAAATCCTGTCGTGAAAATGTTCGACTTTTTTGAATCCGAAATACTTCATGAAAATTTTTGAAATTTTTTGAAGCCGAAATAATTCATGAAAATGTTCGACTTTTTTAAAGCCGAAATCCTGTCGTGAAAATTTTCAACTTTTTTGAAGCCGAAATCTTTTCATGAAAATTTTCAACTTTTTTGAAGCCGAAATCTTTTCATGAAAATTTTCAACTTTCTTGAAGCCGAAATCTTTTCATGAAAATTTTCAACTTTTTTGAATCTGAAATACTTCATGAAAATGTTCGACTTTTTTAACGCCGAAATCCTGTCGTGAAAATTTTCAACTTTTTTGAAGCCGAAATACCTCATGAAAATTTTCAACTTTTTTAAAGCCGAAATACTTCATGAAAATGTTCGACTTTTTTAAAGTAGAAATCCTATCGTGAAAATTTTCAACTCTTTTAAAGCCGAAATCTTTTCATGAAAATTTTCAACTTTTTTGAAGCCGAAATCTTTTCATGAAAAATTTCAACTTTTTTGAAGCCGAAATCTTTTCATGAAAATTTTCAACTTTTTTGAAGCCGAAATCTTTTCATGAAAATTTTCAACTTTTTTGAATTTGAAATACTTCATGAAAATTTTCAACTTTTTTAATTCCGAAATCCTGTCGTGTAAATTTTCAACTTTTTTAAAGCCGAAATACTTCATGAAAATGTTCGACTTTTTTAATGTCGAAATCCTGTCGTGAAAATTTTCAACTCTTTTGAAGCCGAAATCTTTTCATGAAAATTTTCAACTTTTTTGAAGCTGAAATACTTCATGAAAATTTTCAACTTTTTTGAAGCCGAAATCTTTTCATGAAAATTTTCAACTTTTTTGAAGCCGAAATCTTTTCATGAAAATTTTAGACTTTTTTGAAGCTGAAATACTTCATGAAAATGTTCGACTTTTTTAAAGCCGAAATCCTGTCGTGAAAATTTTCAACTTTTTTGAAGCCGAAATCTTTTCATGAAAATTTTCAACTTTTTAGAAGCCGAAATCTTTTCATGAAAATGTTCGACTTTTTTGAAGCCGAACCCTGTCGTGAAAATTTGTAACCTTTTTGAAGCCGAAATACTTCAAGAAAATGTTAAACTTTTTTAAAGCCGAAATCCTGTCGTGAAAATTTTCAACTTTTTTGAAGCCGAAATCTTTTCATGAAAATTTTCAACTTTTTTGAAACCGAAATCTTTTCATGAAAATTTTCAACTTTTTTGAAGCTGAAATACTTCATGAAAATGTTAGACTTTTTTAAAGCCGAAATCCTGTCGTGAAAATTTTCATCTTTTTTGAAGCCCAAATACTTCATGAAAATGTTCGACTTTTTTAAAGCCGAAATACTGTCGTGAAAATTTTCAACTTTTTTGTAGCCAAAATCTTATCTTGAAAATTTTCAACTTTTTTGAAGCCGAAATCTTTTCATGAAAATTTTCAACTTTTTTGAAGCCGAAATCTTTTCATGAAAATTTTCAACTTTTTTGAAGCTAAAATACTTCATGAAAATGTTCGACTTTTTTAACGCCGAAATCCTGTCGTGAAAATGTTCGACTTTTTTGAATCCGAAATACTTCATGAAAATTTTTGAAATTTTTTGAAGCCGAAATACTTCATGAAAATGTTCGACTTTTTTAAAGCCGAAATCCTGTCTTAAAAATTTTCAACTTTTTTGAAGCCGAAATCTTTTCATGAAAATTTTCAACTTTTTTGAAGCCGAAATCTTTTCATGAAAATTTGCAACTTTTTGAAGCCGAAATCTTTTCATGAAAATTTTCAACTTTTTTTAATCTGAAATACTTCATGAAAATTTTCAACTTTTTTAACGCCGAAATCCTGTCGTGAAAATTTTCAACTTTTTTGAATCCGAAATACTTCATGAAAATTTTCAACTTTTTTAAAGCAAAAATACTTCATGAAAATGTTCGACTTTTTTAAAGTCGAAATCCTGTCGTGAAAATTTTCAACTCTTTTGAAGCCGAAATCTTTTCATGAAAATTTTCAACTTTTTTGAAGCCGAAATCTTTTCATGAAAATTTTCAACTTTTTTGAAGCCGAAATCTTTTCATGAAAATTTTCAACTTTTTTGGAGCCGAAATCTTTTCATGAAAATTTTTGAAATTTTTTGAAGCCGAAATAATTCATGAAAATGTTCGACTTTTTTAAAGCCGAAATCCTGTCGTGAAAATTTTCAACTTTTTTGAAGCCGAAATCTTTTCATGAAAATTTTCAACTTTTTTGAAGCCGAAATCTTTTCATGAAAATTTTCAACTTTCTTGAAGCCGAAATCTTTTCATGAAAATTTTCAACTTTTTTGAATCTGAAATACTTCATGAAAATGTTCGACTTTTTTAACGCCGAAATCCTGTCGTGAAAATTTTCAACTTTTTTGAATCCGAAATACCTCATGAAAATTTTCAACTTTTTTAAAGCCGAAATACTTCATGAAAATGTTCGACTTTTTTAAAGTAGAAATCCTATCGTGAAAATTTTCAACTCTTTTAAAGCCGAAATCTTTTCATGAAAATTTTCAACTTTTTTGAAGCCGAAATCTTTTCATGAAAATTTTCAACTTTTTTGAAGCCGAAATCTTTTCATGAAAATTTTCAACTTTTTTGAAGCCGAAATCTTTTCATGAAAATTTTCAACTTTTTTGAATTTGAAATACTTCATGAAAATTTTCAACTTTTTTAATTCCGAAATCCTGTCGTGAAAATTTTCAACTTTTTTAAAGCCGAAATACTTCATGAAAATGTTCGACTTTTTTAATGTCGAAATCCTGTCGTGAAAATTTTCAACTCTTTTGAAGCCGAAATCTTTTCATGAAAATTTTCAACTTTTTTGAAGCCGAAATCTTTTCATGAAAATTTTCAACTTTTTTGAAGCTGAAATACTTCATGAAAATTTTCAACTTTTTTGAAGCCGAAATCTTTTCATGAAAATTTTCAACTTTTTTGAAGCCGAAATCTTTTCATGAAAATTTTCAACTTTTTTGAAGCTGAAATACTTCATGAAAATGTTCGACTTTTTTAAAGCCGAAATCCTGTCGTGAAAATTTTCAACTTTTTTGAAGCCGAAATCTTTTCATGAAAATTTTCAACTTTTTTGAAGCCGAAATCTTTTCATGAAAATGTTCGACTTTTTTAAAGCCGAACCCTGTCGTGAAAATTTGTAACCTTTTTGAAGCCGAAATACTTCAAGAAAATGTTAGACTTTTTTAAAGCCAAAATCCTGTCGTGAAAATTTTCCACTTTTTTGAAGCCGAAATCTTTTCATGAAAATTTTAAACTTTTTTGAAACCGAAATCTTTTCATGAAAATTTTCAACTTTTTTGAAGCTGAAATACTTCATGAAAATGTTAGACTTTTTTAAAGCCGAAATCCTGTCGTGAAAATTTTCATCTTTTTTGAAGCCCAAATACTTCATGAAAATGTTCGACTTTTTTAAAGCCGAAATACTGTCGTGAAAATTTTCAACTTTTTTTTAGCCAAAATCTTATCTTGAAAATTTTCAACTTTTTTGAAGCCGAAATCTTTTCATGAAAATTTTCAACTTTTTTGAAGCCGAAATCTTTTCATGAAAATTTTCAACTTTTTAGAAGCTGAAATACTTCATGAAAATGTTCGACTTTTTTAAAGCCGAAATCCTGTCGTGAAAATTTTCAACTTTTTTAAAGCCGAAATCTTTTCTTGAAAATTTTCAACTTTTTTGAAGCCGAAATCTTTTCATGAAAATTTTCAACTTTTTAGAAGCTGAAATACTTCATGAAAATGTGAGACTTTTTTAAAGCCGAAATCCTGTCATGAAAATTTTCAACTTTTTTGAAACCGAAATCATTTCATGAAAATTTTCAACTTTTTTGAAGCCGAAATCTTTTCATGAAAATTTTCAACTTTTTTGAAGCTGAAATACTTCATGAAAATGTTCGACTTTTTTAAAGCCGAAATCTTGTCGTGAAAATTTTCAACTTTTTTGAAGCCCAAATACTTCATGAAAATGTTCAACTTTTTTGAAGCCGAAATACTTCATGAAAATGTTCAAATTTTTAAAGCCGAAATCCTGTCGTGAAAATTTTCAACCTTTTTGAAGCCGAAATACTTCATGAAAATGTTCAACTTTTTTGAAGCCCAAATACTTCGTGAAAATGTTCAACTTTTTTAAAGCCGAAATCCTGTCGTGAAAATATTCAACTTTTTTGAAGCCGAAATCTTTTCATGAAAATTTCAACTTTTTTGAAGCTGAAATACTTCATGAAAATGTTCGACTTTTTTAACGCCGAAATCCTGTCGTGAAAATGTTCGACTTTTTTGAATCCGAAATACTTCATGAAAATTTTTGAAATTTTTTGAAGCCGAAATACTTCATGAAAATGTTCGACTTTTTTAAAGCCGAAATTCTGTCGTGAAAATTTTCAACTTTTTTGAAGCCGAAATCTTTTCATGAAAATTTTCAACTTTTTTGAAGCCGAAATCTTTTCATGAAAATTTTCAACTTTTTTGAAGCTGAAATACTTCATGAAAATGTTCGACTTTTTTAACGCCGAAATCCTGTCGTGAAAATTTTCAACTTTTTTGAAGCCGAAATCTTTTCATGAAAATTTTCAACTTTTTTGAAGCCGAAATCTTTTCATGAAAATTTTCAACTTTTTTGAAGCTGAAATACTTCATGAAAATGTTCGACTTTTTTAACGCCGAAATCCTGTCGTGAAAATGTTCGACTTTTTTGAATCCGAAATACTTCATGAAAATTTTTGAAATTTTTTGAAGCCGAAATACTTCATGAAAATGTTCGACTTTTTTAAAGCCGAAATTCTGTCGTGAAAATTTTCAACTTTTTTGAAGCCGAAATCTTTTCATGAAAATTTTCAACTTTTTTGAAGCCGAAATCTTTTCATGAAAATTTTCAACTTTTTTGAAGCCGAAATACTTCATGAAAATGTGAGACTTTTTTAAAGCCGAAATCTTGTCGTGAAAATTTTCAACTTTTTTGAAGCCGAAATCTTTTCATGAAAATTTTCAACTTTTTTGAAGCTGAAATACTTCATGAAAATGTTCGACTTTTTTAAAGCCAAAATCCTGTCGTGAAAATTTTCAACTTTTTTGAAGCCGAAATCTTTTCATGAAAATTTTCAACTTTTTGGAGCCGAAATCTTTTCATGAAAATTTTCAACTTTTTAGAAGCTGAAATACTTCATGAAAATGTTAGACTTTTTTAAAGCCGAAATCCTGTCGTGAAAATTTTCAACTTTTTTGAAGCCGAAATCTTTGCATGAAAATTTTCAACTTTTTTGAAGCCGAAATCTTTTCATGAAAATTTTCAACTTTTTTGAAGCCGAAATCCTGTCATGAAAATTTTCAACTTTTTTGAAGCTAAAATACTTCATGAAAATGTTCGACTTTTTTAACGCCGAAATCCTGTCGTGAAAATGTTCGACTTTTTTGAATCCGAAATACTTCATGAAAATTTTCAACTTTTTTGAAGCCGAAATCTTTTCATGAAAATTTTCAACTTTTTTGAAGCCGAAATCTTTTCATGAAAATTTTCAACTTTTTTGAATCCGAAATACTTCATGAAAATGTTCGACTTTTTTAAAGTCGAAATCCTGTCGTGAAAATTTTCAACTTTTTTGAAGCCGAAATCTTTTCATGAAAATTTTCAACTTTTTTGGAGCCGAAATCTTTTCATGAAAATTTTCAACTTTTTTGAAGCCGAAATCTTTTCATGAAAATTTTCAATTTTTTTGAAGCCGAAATCTTTTCATGAAAATTTTCAACTTTTTTGAAGCTGAAATACTTCATGAAAATGTTCGACTTTTTTAAAGCCGAAATCCTGTCGTGAAAATATTCAACTTTTTTGAAGCCCAAATACTTCATGAAAATGTTCAACTTTTTTGAAGCCGAAATCCTGTCGTGAAAATTTTCAACCTTTTTGAAGCCCAAATACTTCATGAAAATGTTCGACTTTTTTAAAGCCGAAATCCTGTCGTGAAAATTTTCAACTTTTTTGAAGCCGAAATCTTTTCATGAAAATTTTCAACTTTTTTGAAGCCGAAATCTTTTCATGAAAATTTTCAACTCTTTTGAAGCCGAAATCTTTTCATGAAAATTTTCAACTTTTTAGAAGCTGAAATACTTCATGAAAATGTTCGACTTTTTTAAAGCCGAAATCCTGTCGTGAAAATTTTCAACTTTTTTGAAGCCGAAATCTTTTCATGAAAATTTTCAACTCTTTTGAAGCCGAAATCTTTTCATGAAAATTTTCAACTTTTTAGAAGCTGAAATACTTCATGAAAATGTTCGACTTTTTTAAAGCCGAAATCCTGTCGTGAAAATTTTCAACTTTTTTAAAGCCGAAATCTTTTCTTGAAAATTTTCAACTTTTTTGAAGCCGAAATCTTTTCATGAAAATTTTCAACTTTTTAGAAGCTGAAATACTTCATGAAAATGTGAGACTTTTTTAAAGCCGAAATCCTGTCATGAAAATTTTCAACTTTTTTGAAACCGAAATCTTTTCATGAAAATTTTCAACTTTTTTGAAGCCGAAATCTTTTCATGAAAATTTTCAACTTTTTTGAAGCTGAAATACTTCATGAAAATGTTCGACTTTTTTAAAGCCGAAATCTTGTCGTGAAAATTTTCAACTTTTTTGAAGCCCAAATACTTCATGAAAATGTTCAACTTTTTTGAAGCCGAAATACTTCATGAAAATGTTCGAATTTTTAAAGCCGAAATCCTGTCGTGAAAATTTTCAACCTTTTTGAAGCCGAAATACTTCATGAAAATGTTCGACTTTTTTGAAGCCCAAATACTTCGTGAAAATGTTCAACTTTTTTAAAGCCGAAATCCTGTCGTGAAAATATTCAACTTTTTTGAAGCCGAAATCTTTTCATGAAAATTTCAACTTTTTTGAAGCTGAAATACTTCATGAAAATGTTCGACTTTTTTAACGCCGAAATCCTGTCGTGAAAATGTTCGACTTTTTTGAATCCGAAATACTTCATGAAAATTTTTGAAATTTTTTGAAGCCGAAATACTTCATGAAAATGTTCGACTTTTTTAAAGCCGAAATTCTGTCGTGAAAATTTTCAACTTTTTTGAAGCCGAAATCTTTTCATGAAAATTTTCAACTTTTTTGAAGCCGAAATCTTTTCATGAAAATTTTCAACTTTTTTGAAGCTGAAATACTTCATGAAAATGTTCGACTTTTTTAACGCCGAAATCCTGTGGTGAAAATGTTCGACTTTTTTGAATCCGAAATACTTCATGAAAATTTTTGAAATTTTTTGAAGCCGAAATACTTCATGAAAATGTTCGACTTTTTTAAAGCCGAAATTCTGTCGTGAAAATTTTCAACTTTTTTGAAGCCGAAATCTTTTCATGAAAATTTTCAACTTTTTTGAAGCCGAAATCTTTTCATGAAAATTTTCAACTTTTTTGAAGCCGAAATACTTCATGAAAATGTGAGACTTTTTTAAAGCCGAAATCTTGTCGTGAAAATTTTCAACTTTTTTGAAGCCGAAATCTTTTCATGAAAATTTTCAACTTTTTGGAGCCGAAATCTTTTCATGAAAATTTTCAACTTTTTAGAAGCTGAAATACTTCATGAAAATGTTAGACTTTTTTAAAGCCGAAATCCTGTCGTGAAAATTTTCAACTTTTTTGAAGCCGAAATCTTTGCATGAAAATTTTCAACTTTTTTGAAGCCGAAATCTTTTCATGAAAATTTTCAACTTTTTTGAAGCCGAAATCCTGTCATGAAAATTTTCAACTTTTTTGAAGCTAAAATACTTCATGAAAATGTTCGACTTTTTTAACGCCGAAATCCTGTCGTGAAAATGTTCGACTTTTTTGAATCCGAAATACTTCATGAAAATTTTTGAAATTTTTTGAAGCCGAAATAATTCATGAACATGTTCGACTTTTTTAAAGCCGAAATCCTGTCGTGAAAATTTTCAACTTTTTTGAAGCCGAAATCTTTTCATGAAAATTTTCAACTTTTTTGAAGCCGAAATCTTTTCATGAAAATTTTCAACTTTTTTGAATCCGAAATACTTCATGAAAATGTTCGACTTTTTTAAAGCCGAAATCCTGTCGTGAAAATTTTCAACTTTTTTGAAGCCGAAATCTTTTCATGAAAATTTTCAACTTTTTTGGAGCCGAAATCTTTTCATGAAAATTTTCAACTTTTTTGAAGCCGAAATCTTTTCATGAAAATTTTCAATTTTTTTGAAGCCGAAATCTTTTCATGAAAATTTTCAACTTTTTTGAAGCTGAAATACTTCATGAAAATGTTCGACTTTTTTAAAGCCGAAATCCTGTCGTGAAAATATTCAACTTTTTTGAAGCCCAAATACTTCATGAAAATGTTCAACTTTTTTGAAGCCGAAATCCTGTCGTGAAAATTTTCAACCTTTTTGAAGCCCAAATACTTCATGAAAATGTTCGACTTTTTTAAAGCCGAAATCCTGTCGTGAAAATTTTCAACTTTTTTGAAGCCGAAATCTTTTCATGAAAATTTTCAACTTTTTTGAAGCCGAAATCTTTTCATGAAAATTTTCAACTCTTTTGAAGCCGAAATCTTTTCATGAAAATTTTCAACTTTTTTGAAGCTAAAATACTTCATGAAAATGTTCGACTTTTTTAACGCCGAAATCCTGTCGTGAAAATGTTCGACTTTTTTGAATCCGAAATACTTCATGAAAATTTTTGAAATTTTTTGAAGCCGAAATACTTCATGAAAATGTTCGACTTTTTTAAAGCCGAAATCCTGTCGTGAAAATTTTCAACTTTTTTGAAGCCGAAATCTTTTCATGAAAATTTTCAACTTTTTTGAAGCCGAAATCTTTTCATGAAAATTTGCAACTTTTTTGAAGCCGAAATCTTTTCATGAAAATTTTCAACTTTTTTTAATCTGAAATACTTCATGAAAATTTTCAACTTTTTTAACGCCGAAATCCTGTCGTGAAAATTTTCAACTTTTTTGAATTCGAAATACTTCATGAAAATTTTCAACTTTTTTAAAGCCGAAATACTTCATGAAAATGTTCGACTTTTTTAAAGTCGAAATCCTGTCGTGAAAATTTTCAACTCTTTTGAAGCCGAAAACTTTTCATGAAAATTTTCAACTTTTTTGAAGCCGAAATCTTTTCATGAAAATTTTCAACTTTTTTGAAGCTGAAATACTTCATGAAAATGTTCGACTTTTTTAAAGCCGAAATCTTGTCGTGAAAATTTTCAACTTTTTTGAAGCCCAAATACTTCATGAAAATGTTCAACTTTTTTGAAGCCGAAATACTTCATGAAAATGTTCGAATTTTTAAAGCCGAAATCCTGTCGTGAAAATTTTCAACCTTTTTGAAGCCGAAATACTTCATGAAAATGTTCGACTTTTTTGAAGCCCAAATACTTCGTGAAAATGTTCAACTTTTTTAAAGCCGAAATCCTGTCGTGAAAATATTCAACTTTTTTGAAGCCGAAATCTTTTCATGAAAATTTCAACTTTTTTGAAGCTGAAATACTTCATGAAAATGTTCGACTTTTTTAACGCCGAAATCCTGTCGTGAAAATGTTCGACTTTTTTGAATCCGAAATACTTCATGAAAATTTTTGAAATTTTTTGAAGCCGAAATACTTCATGAAAATGTTCGACTTTTTTAAAGCCGAAATTCTGTCGTGAAAATTTTCAACTTTTTTGAAGCCGAAATCTTTTCATGAAAATTTTCAACTTTTTTGAAGCCGAAATCTTTTCATGAAAATTTTCAACTTTTTTGAAGCTGAAATACTTCATGAAAATGTTCGACTTTTTTAACGCCGAAATCCTGTCGTGAAAATGTTCGACTTTTTTGAATCCGAAATACTTCATGAAAATTTTTGAAATTTTTTGAAGCCGAAATACTTCATGAAAATGTTCGACTTTTTTAAAGCCGAAATTCTGTCGTGAAAATTTTCAACTTTTTTGAAGCCGAAATCTTTTCATGAAAATTTTCAACTTTTTTGAAGCCGAAATCTTTTCATGAAAATTTTCAACTTTTTTGAAGCCGAAATACTTCATGAAAATGTGAGACTTTTTTAAAGCCGAAATCTTGTCGTGAAAATTTTCAACTTTTTTGAAGCCGAAATCTTTTCATGAAAATTTTCAACTTTTTTGAAGCTGAAATACTTCATGAAAATGTTCGACTTTTTTAAAGCCAAAATCCTGTCGTGAAAATTTTCAACTTTTTTGAAGCCGAAATCTTTTCATGAAAATTTTCAACTTTTTGGAGCCGAAATCTTTTCATGAAAATTTTCAACTTTTTAGAAGCTGAAATACTTCATGAAAATGTTAGACTTTTTTAAAGCCGAAATCCTGTCGTGAAAATTTTCAACTTTTTTGAAGCCGAAATCTTTGCATGAAAATTTTCAACTTTTTTGAAGCCGAAATCTTTTCATGAAAATTTTCAACTTTTTTGAAGCCGAAATCCTGTCATGAAAATTTTCAACTTTTTTGAAGCTAAAATACTTCATGAAAATGTTCGACTTTTTTAACGCCGAAATCCTGTCGTGAAAATGTTCGACTTTTTTGAATCCGAAATACTTCATGAAAATTTTTGAAATTTTTTGAAGCCGAAATAATTCATGAACATGTTCGACTTTTTTAAAGCCGAAATCCTGTCGTGAAAATTTTCAACTTTTTTGAAGCCGAAATCTTTTCATGAAAATTTTCAACTTTTTTGGAGCCGAAATCTTTTCATGAAAATTTTCAACTTTTTTGAAGCCGAAATCTTTTCATGAAAATTTTCAATTTTTTTGAAGCCGAAATCTTTTCATGAAAATTTTCAACTTTTTTGAAGCTGAAATACTTCATGAAAATGTTCGACTTTTTTAAAGCCGAAATCCTGTCGTGAAAATATTCAACTTTTTTGAAGCCCAAATACTTCATGAAAATGTTCAACTTTTTTGAAGCCGAAATCCTGTCGTGAAAATTTTCAACCTTTTTGAAGCCCAAATACTTCATGAAAATGTTCGACTTTTTTAAAGCCGAAATCCTGTCGTGAAAATTTTCAACTTTTTTGAAGCCGAAATCTTTTCATGAAAATTTTCAACTTTTTTGAAGCCGAAATCTTTTCATGAAAATTTTCAACTTTTTTGAAGCCGAAATCTTTTCATGAAAATTTTCAACTTTTTAGAAGCTGAAATACTTCATGAAAATGTTCGACTTTTTTAAAGCCGAAATCCTGTCGTGAAAATTTTCAACTTTTTTAAAGCCGAAATCTTTTCTTGAAAATTTTCAACTTTTTTGAAGCCGAAATCTTTTCATGAAAATTTTCAACTTTTTAGAAGCTGAAATACTTCATGAAAATGTGAGACTTTTTTAAAGCCGAAATCCTGTCATGAAAATTTTCAACTTTTTTGAAACCGAAATCTTTTCATGAAAATTTTCAACTTTTTTGAAGCCGAAATCTTTTCATGAAAATTTTCAACTTTTTTGAAGCTGAAATACTTCATGAAAATGTTCGACTTTTTTAAAGCCGAAATCTTGTCGTGAAAATTTTCAACTTTTTTGAAGCCCAAATACTTCATGAAAATGTTCAACTTTTTTGAAGCCGAAATACTTCATGAAAATGTTCGAATTTTTAAAGCCGAAATCCTGTCGTGAAAATTTTCAACCTTTTTGAAGCCGAAATACTTCATGAAAATGTTCGACTTTTTTGAAGCCCAAATACTTCGTGAAAATGTTCAACTTTTTTAAAGCCGAAATCCTGTCGTGAAAATATTCAACTTTTTTGAAGCCGAAATCTTTTCATGAAAATTTCAACTTTTTTGAAGCTGAAATACTTCATGAAAATGTTCGACTTTTTTAACGCCGAAATCCTGTCGTGAAAATGTTCGACTTTTTTGAATCCGAAATACTTCATGAAAATTTTTGAAATTTTTTGAAGCCGAAATACTTCATGAAAATGTTCGACTTTTTTAAAGCCGAAATTCTGTCGTGAAAATTTTCAACTTTTTTGAAGCCGAAATCTTTTCATGAAAATTTTCAACTTTTTTGAAGCCGAAATCTTTTCATGAAAATTTTCAACTTTTTTGAAGCTGAAATACTTCATGAAAATGTTCGACTTTTTTAACGCCGAAATCCTGTCGTGAAAATGTTCGACTTTTTTGAATCCGAAATACTTCATGAAAATTTTTGAAATTTTTTGAAGCCGAAATACTTCATGAAAATGTTCGACTTTTTTAAAGCCGAAATTCTGTCGTGAAAATTTTCAACTTTTTTGAAGCCGAAATCTTTTCATGAAAATTTTCAACTTTTTTGAAGCCGAAATCTTTTCATGAAAATTTTCAACTTTTTTGAAGCCGAAATACTTCATTAAAATGTGAGACTTTTTTAAAGCCGAAATCTTGTCGTGAAAATTTTCAACTTTTTTAAAGCCGAAATCTTTTCATGAAAATTTTCAACTTTTTTGAAGCTGAAATACTTCATGAAAATGTTCGACTTTTTTAAAGCCAAAATCCTGTCGTGAAAATTTTCAACTTTTTTGAAGCCGAAATCTTTTCATGAAAATTTTCAACTTTTTGGAGCCGAAATCTTTTCATGAAAATTTTCAACTTTTTAGAAGCTGAAATACTTCATGAAAATGTTAGACTTTTTTAAAGCCGAAATCCTGTCGTGAAAATTTTCAACTTTTTTGAAGCCGAAATCTTTGCATGAAAATTTTCAACTTTTTTGAAGCCGAAATCTTTTCATGAAAATTTTCAACTTTTTTGAAGCCGAAATCCTGTCATGAAAATTTTCAACTTTTTTGAAGCTAAAATACTTCATGAAAATGTTCGACTTTTTTAACGCCGAAATCCTGTCGTGAAAATGTTCGACTTTTTTGAATCCGAAATACTTCATGAAAATTTTTGAAATTTTTTGAAGCCGAAATAATTCATGAACATGTTCGACTTTTTTAAAGCCGAAATCCTGTCGTGAAAATTTTCAACTTTTTTGAAGCCGAAATCTTTTCATGAAAATTTTCAACTTTTTTGAAGCCGAAATCTTTTCATGAAAATTTTCAACTTTTTTGAATCCGAAATACTTCATGAAAATGTTCGACTTTTTTAAAGCCGAAATCCTGTCGTGAAAATTTTCAACTTTTTTGAAGCCGAAATCTTTTCATGAAAATTTTCAACTTTTTTGGAGCCGAAATCTTTTCATGAAAATTTTCAACTTTTTTGAAGCCGAAATCTTTTCATGAAAATTTTCAATTTTTTTGAAGCCGAAATCTTTTCATGAAAATTTTCAACTTTTTTGAAGCTGAAATACTTCATGAAAATGTTCGACTTTTTTAAAGCCGAAATCCTGTCGTGAAAATATTCAACTTTTTTGAAGCCCAAATACTTCATGAAAATGTTCAACTTTTTTGAAGCCGAAATCCTGTCGTGAAAATTTTCAACCTTTTTGAAGCCCAAATACTTCATGAAAATGTTCGACTTTTTTAAAGCCGAAATCCTGTCGTGAAAATTTTCAACTTTTTTGAAGCCGAAATCTTTTCATGAAAATTTTCAACTTTTTTGAAGCCGAAATCTTTTCATGAAAATTTGCAACTTTTTTGAAGCCGAAATCTTTTCATGAAAATTTTCAACTTTTTTTAATCTGAAATACTTCATGAAAATTTTCAACTTTTTTAACGCCGAAATCCTGTCGTGAAAATTTTCAACTTTTTTGAATTCGAAATACTTCATGAAAATTTTCAACTTTTTTAAAGCCGAAATACTTCATGAAAATGTTCGACTTTTTTAAAGTCGAAATCCTGTCGTGAAAATTTTCAACTCTTTTGAAGCCGAAAACTTTTCATGAAAATTTTCAACTTTTTTGAAGCCGAAATCTTTTCATGAAAATTTTCAACTTTTTTGAAGCTGAAATACTTCATGAAAATGTTCGACTTTTTTGAAGCCGAAATCCTGTCGTGAAAATTTTCAACTTTTTTGAAGCCGAAATCTTTTCATGAAAATTTTCAACTCTTTTGAAGCCGAAATCTTTTCATGAAAATTTTCAACTTTTTTGAAGCTAAAATACTTCATGAAAATGTTCGACTTTTTTAACGCCGAAATCCTGTCGTGAAAATGTTCGACTTTTTTGAATCCGAAATACTTCATGAAAATTTTTGAAATTTTTTGAAGCCGAAATAATTCATGAAAATGTTCGACTTTTTTAAAGCCGAAATCCTGTCGTGAAAATTTTCAACTTTTTTGAAGCCGAAAACTTTTCATGAAAATTTTCAACTTTTTTGAAGCCGAAATCTTTTCATGAAAATTTTCAACTTTTTTGAAGCCGAAATCTTTTCATGAAAATTTTCAACTTTTTTGAATCTGAAATACTTCATGAAAATGTTCGACTTTTTTAACGCCGAAAATCTGTCGTGAAAATTTTCAACTTTTTTGAAGCCGAAATACCTCATGAAAATTTTCAACTTTTTTAAAGCCGAAATACTTCATGAAAATGTTCGACTTTTTTAAAGTAGAAATCCTATCGTGAAAATTTTCAACTCTTTTAAAGCCGAAATCTTTTCATGAAAATTTTCAACTTTTTTGAAGCCGAAATCTTTTCATGAAAATTTTCAACTTTTTTGAAGCCGAAATCTTTTCATGAAAATTTTCAACTTTTTTGAAGCCGAAATCTTTTCATGAAAATTTTCAACTTTTTTGAATTTGAAATACTTCATGAAAATTTTCAACTTTTTTAATTCCGAAATCCTGTCGTGAAAATTTTCAACTTTTTTGAATCCGAAATACTTCATGAAAATTTTCAACTTTTTTAAAGCCGAAATACTTCATGAAAATGTTCGACTTTTTTAATGTCGAAATCCTGTCGTGAAAATTTTCAACTCTTTTGAAGCCGAAATCTTTTCATGAAAATTTTCAACTTTTTTGAAGCCGAAATCTTTTCATGAAAATTTTCAACTTTTTTGAAGCTGAAATACTTCATGAAAATGTTCGACTTTTTTAAAGCCGAAATCCTGTCGTGAAAATTTTCAACTTTTTTGAAGCCGAAATCTTTTCATGAAAATTTTCAACTTTTTTGAAGCCGAAATCTTTTCATGAAAATGTTCGACTTTTTTAAAGCCGAACCCTGTCGTGAAAATTTGTAACCTTTTTGAAGCCGAAATACTTCATGAAAATGTTAGACTTTTTTAAAGCCGAAATCCTGTCGTGAAAATTTTCAACTTTTTTGAAGCCGAAATCTTTTCATGAAAATTTTCAACTTTTTTGAAACCGAAATCTTTTCATGAAAATTTTCAACTTTTTTGAAGCTGAAATACTTCATGAAAATGATAGACTTTTTTAAAGCCGAAATCCTGTCGTGAAAATTTTCAACTTTTTTGAAGCCGAAATCTTTTCATGATAATTTTCAACTTTTTTGAAGCCGAAATCTTTTCATGAAAATTTTCAACTTTTTTGAAGCCGAAATCTTTTCATGAAAATTTTCAACTCTTTTGAAGCCGAAATCTTTTCATGAAAATTTTCAACTTTTTTAACGCCGAAATCCTGTCGTGAAAATTTTCAACTTTTTTGAATTCGAAATACTTCATGAAAATTTTCAACTTTTTTAAAGCCGAAATACTTCATGAAAATGTTCGACTTTTTTAAAGTCGAAATCCTGTCGTGAAAATTTTCAACTCTTTTGAAGCCGAAATCTTTTCATGAAAATTTTCAACTTTTTTGAAGCCGAAATCTTTTCATGAAAATTTTCAACTTTTTTGAAGCTGAAATACTTCATGAAAATGTTCAACTTTTTTGAAGCCGAAATACTTCATGAAAATGTTCGACTTTTTTAAAGCCGTAATCCTGTCGTGAAAATTTTCAACCTTTTTGAAGCCGAAATACTTCATGAAAATGTTCAACTTTTTTAAAGCCGAAATCCTTTCGTGAAAATTTTCAACTTTTTTGAAGCCCAAATACTTCATGAAAATGTTCGACTTTTTTAAAGCCGAAATCCTGTCGTGAAAATTTTCAACTTTTTTAAAGCCGAAATCTTTTCATGAAAATTTTCAACTTTTTTGAAGCCGAAATCTTTTCATGAAAATTTTCAACTTTTTTGAAGCCGAAATCTTTTCATGAAAATTTTCAACTTTTTTGAAGCCGAAATCTTTTCATGAAAATTTGCAACTTTTTTGAAGCCGAAATCTTTTCATGAAAATTTTCAACTTTTTTTAATCTGAAATACTTCATGAAAATTTTCAACTTTTTTAACGCCGAAATCCTGTCGTGAAAATTTTCAACTTTTTTGAATTCGAAATACTTCATGAAAATTTTCAACTTTTTTGAAGCTAAAATACTTCATGAAAATGTTCGACTTTTTTAACGCCGAAATCCTGTCGTGAAAATGTTCGACTTTTTTGAATCCGAAATACTTCATGAAAATTTTTGAAATTTTTTGAAGCCGAAATACTTCATGAAAATGTTCGACTTTTTTAAAGCCGAAATCCTGTCGTGAAAATTTTCAACTTTTTTGAAGCCGAAATCTTTTCATGAAAATTTTCAACTTTTTTGAAGCCGAAATCTTTTCATGAAAATTTTCAACTTTTTTGAAGCCGAAATCTTTTCATGAAAATTTTCAACTTTTTTTAATCTGAAATACTTCATGAAAATTTTCAACTTTTTTAACGCCGAAATCCTGTCGTGAAAATTTTCAACTTTTTTGAATTCGAAATACTTCATGAAAATTTTCAACTTTTTTAAAGCCGAAATACTTCATGAAAATGTTCGACTTTTTTAAAGTCGAAATCCTGTCGTGAAAATTTTCAACTCTTTTGAAGCCGAAATCTTTTCATGAAAATTTTCAACTTTTTTGAAGCCGAAATCTTTTCATGAAAATTTTCAACTTTTTTGAAGCTGAAATACTTCATGAAAATGTTCGACTTTTTTGAAGCCGAAATCCTGTCGTGAAAATTTTCAACTTTTTTGAAGCCGAAATCTTTTCATGATAATTTTCAACTTTTTTGAAGCCGAAATCTTTTCATGAAAATTTTCAACTTTTTTGAAGCCGAAATCTTTTCATGAAAATTTTCAACTCTTTTGAAGCCGAAATCTTTTCATGAAAATTTTCAACTTTTTTGAAGCCGAAATCTTTTCATGAAAATTTTCAACTTTTTTGAAGCCGAAATCTTTTCATGAAAATTTTCAACTTTTTTGAATCTGAAATACTTCATGAAAATGTTCGACTTTTTTAACGCCGAAATCCTGTCGTGAAAATTTTCAACTTTTTTGAAGCCGAAATACCTCATGAAAATTTTCAACTTTTTTAAAGCCGAAATACTTCATGAAAATGTTCGACTTTTTTAAAGTAGAAATCCTATCGTGAAAATTTTCAACTCTTTTAAAGCCGAAATCTTTTCATGAAAATTTTCAACTTTTTTGAAGCCGAAATCTTTTCATGAAAATTTTCAACTTTTTTGAAGCCGAAATCTTTTCATGAAAATTTTCAACTTTTTTGAAGCCCAAATACTTCATGAAAATTTTCAACTTTTTTAATTCCGAAATCCTGTCGTGAAAATTTTCAACTTTTTTGAATTCGAAATACTTCATGAAAATTTTCAACTTTTTTAAAGCCGAAATACTTCATGAAAATGTTCGACTTTTTTAAAGTCGAAATCCTGTCGTGAAAATTTTCAACTCTTTTGAAGCCGAAATCTTTTCATGAAAATTTTCAACTTTTTTGAAGCCGAAATCTTTTCATGAAAATTTTCAACTTTTTTGAAGCTGAAATACTTCATGAAAATGTTCAACTTTTTTGAAGCCGAAATACTTCATGAAAATGTTCGACTTTTTTAAAGCCGTAATCCTGTCGTGAAAATTTTCAACCTTTTTGAAGCCGAAATACTTCATGAAAATGTTCAACTTTTTTAAAGCCGAAATCCTTTCGTGAAAATTTTCAACTTTTTTGAATCCGAAATACTTCATGAAAATGTTCGACTTTTTTAAAGCCGAAATCCTGTCGTGAAAATTTTCAACTTTTTTAAAGCCGAAATCTTTTCATGAAAATTTTCAACTTTTTTGAAGCCGAAATCTTTTCATGAAAATGTTCAACTTTTTTAAAGCCGAAATCCTTTCGTGAAAATTTTCAACTTTTTTGAAGCCCAAATACTTCATGAAAATGTTCGACTTTTTTAAAGCCGAAATCCTGTCGTGAAAATTTTCAACTTTTTTAAAGCCGAAATCTTTTCATGAAAATTTTCAACTTTTTTGAAGCCGAAATCTTTTCATGAAAATTTGCAACTTTTTTGAAGCCGAAATCTTTTCATGAAAATTTGCAACTTTTTTGAAGCCGAAATCTTTTCATGAAAATTTTCAACTTTTTTTAATCTGAAATACTTCATGAAAATTTTCAACTTTTTTAACGCCGAAATCCTGTCGTGAAAATTTTCAACTTTTTTTAATTCGAAATACTTCATGAAAATTTTCAACTTTTTTGAAGCTAAAATACTTCATGAAAATGTTCGACTTTTTTAACGCCGAAATCCTGTCGTGAAAATGTTCGACTTTTTTGAATCCGAAATACTTCATGAAAATTTTTGAAATTTTTTGAAGCCGAAATACTTCATGAAAATGTTCGACTTTTTTAAAGCCGAAATCCTGTCGTGAAAATTTTCAACTTTTTTGAAGCCGAAATCTTTTCATGAAAATTTTCAACTTTTTTGAAGCCGAAATCTTTTCATGAAAATTTGCAACTTTTTTGAAGCCGAAATCTTTTCATGAAAATTTTCAACTTTTTTTAATCTGAAATACTTCATGAAAATTTTCAACTTTTTTAACGCCGAAATCCTGTCGTGAAAATTTTCAACTTTTTTGAATTCGAAATACTTCATGAAAATTTTCAACTTTTTTAAAGCCGAAATACTTCATGAAAATGTTCGACTTTTTTAAAGTCGAAATCCTGTCGTGAAAATTTTCAACTCTTTTGAAGCCGAAATCTTTTCATGAAAATTTTCAACTTTTTTGAAGCCGAAATCTTTTCATGAAAATTTTCAACTTTTTTGAAGCCGAAATCTTTTCATGAAAATTTTCAACTCTTTTGAAGCCGAAATCTTTTCATGAAAATTTTCAACTTTTTTGAAGCTAAAATACTTCATGAAAATGTTCGACTTTTTTAACGCCGAAATCCTGTCGTGAAAATGTTCGACTTTTTTGAATCCGAAATACTTCATGAAAATTTTTGAAATTTTTTGAAGCCGAAATAATTCATGAAAATGTTCGACTTTTTTAAAGCCGAAATCCTGTCGTGAAAATTTTCAACTTTTTTGAAGCCGAAAACTTTTCATGAAAATTTTCAACTTTTTTGAAGCCGAAATCTTTTCATGAAAATTTTCAACTTTTTTGAAGCCGAAATCTTTTCATGAAAATTTTCAACTTTTTTGAATCTGAAATACTTCATGAAAATGTTCGACTTTTTTAACGCCGAAATCCTGTCGTGAAAATTTTCAACTTTTTTGAAGCCGAAATACCTCATGAAAATTTTCAACTTTTTTAAAGCCGAAATACTTCATGAAAATGTTCGACTTTTTTAAAGTAGAAATCCTATCGTGAAAATTTTCAACTCTTTTAAAGCCGAAATCTTTTCATGAAAATTTTCAACTTTTTTGAAGCCGAAATCTTTTCATGAAAATTTTCAACTTTTTTGAAGCCGAAATCTTTTCATGAAAATTTTCAACTTTTTTGAAGCCCAAATACTTCATGAAAATTTTCAACTTTTTTAATTCCGAAATCCTGTCGTGAAAATTTTCAACTTTTTTGAATTCGAAATACTTCATGAAAATTTTCAACTTTTTTAAAGCCGAAATACTTCATGAAAATGTTCGACTTTTTTAAAGTCGAAATCCTGTCGTGAAAATTTTCAACTCTTTTGAAGCCGAAATCTTTTCATGAAAATTTTCAACTTTTTTGAAGCCGAAATCTTTTCATGAAAATTTTCAACTTTTTTGAAGCTGAAATACTTCATGAAAATTTTCAACCTTTTTGAAGCCGAAATACTTCATGAAAATGTTCAACTTTTTTAAAGCCGAAATCCTTTCGTGAAAATTTTCAACTTTTTTGAAGCCCAAATACTTCATGAAAATGTTCGACTTTTTTAAAGCCGAAATCCTGTCGTGAAAATTTTCAACTTTTTTAAAGCCGAAATCTTTTCATGAAAATTTTCAACTTTTTTGAAGCCGAAATCTTTTCATGAAAATGTTCAACTTTTTTAAAGCCGAAATCCTTTCGTGAAAATTTTCAACTTTTTTGAAGCCCAAATACTTCATGAAAATGTTCGACTTTTTTAAAGCCGAAATCCTGTCGTGAAAATTTTCAACTTTTTTAAAGCCGAAATCTTTTCATGAAAATTTTCAACTTTTTTGAAGCCGAAATCTTTTCATGAAAATTTTCAACTTTTTTGAAGCCGAAATCTTTTCATGAAAATTTGCAACTTTTTTGAAGCCGAAATCTTTTCATGAAAATTTTCAACTTTTTTTAATCTGAAATACTTCATGAAAATTTTCAACTTTTTTAACGCCGAAATCCTGTCGTGAAAATTTTCAACTTTTTTGAATTCGAAATACTTCATGAAAATTTTCAACTTTTTTAAAGCCGAAATACTTCATGAAAATGTTCGACTTTTTTAAAGTCGAAATCCTGTCGTGAAAATTTTCAACTCTTTTGAAGCCGAAATCTTTTCATGAAAATTTTCAACTTTTTTGAAGCCGAAATCTTTTCATGAAAATTTTCAACTTTTTTGAAGCTGAAATACTTCATGAAAATGTTCGACTTTTTTGAAGCCGAAATCCTGTCGTGAAAATTTTCAACTTTTTTGAAGCCGAAATCTTTTCATGATAATTTTCAACTTTTTTGAAGCCGAAATCTTGTCATGAAAATTTTCAACTTTTTTGAAGCCGAAATCTTTTCATGAAAATTTTCAACTCTTTTGAAGCCGAAATCTTTTCATGAAAATTTTCAACTTTTTTGAAGCTAAAATACTTCATGAAAATGTTCGACTTTTTTAACGCCGAAATCCTGTCGTGAAAATGTTCGACTTTTTTGAATCCGAAATACTTCATGAAAATTTTTGAAATTTTTTGAAGCCGAAATAATTCATGAAAATGTTAGACTTTTTTAAAGCCGAAATCCTGTCGTGAAAATTTTCAACTTTTTTGAAGCCGAAAACTTTTCATGAAAATTTTCAACTTTTTTGAAGCCGAAATCTTTTCATGAAAATTTTCAACTTTTTTGAAGCCGAAATCTTTTCATGAAAATTTTCAACTTTTTTGAATCTGAAATACTTCATGAAAATGTTCGACTTTTTTAACGCCGAAATCCTGTCGTGAAAATTTTCAACTTTTTTGAAGCCGAAATACCTCATGAAAATTTTCAACTTTTTTAAAGCCGAAATACTTCATGAAAATGTTCGACTTTTTTAAAGTAGAAATCCTATCGTGAAAATTTTCAACTCTTTTAAAGCCGAAATCTTTTCATGAAAATTTTCAACTTTTTTGAAGCCGAAATCTTTTCATGAAAATTTTCAACTTTTTTGAAGCCGAAATCTTTTCATGAAAATTTTCAACTTTTTTGAAGCCGAAATCTTTTCATGAAAATTTTCAACTTTTTTGAAGCCCAAATACTTCATGAAAATTTTCAACTTTTTTAATTCCGAAATCCTGTCATGAAAATTTTCAACTTTTTTGAATCCGAAATACTTCATGAAAATTTTCAACTTTTTTAAAGCCGAAATACTTCATGAAAATGTTCGACTTTTTTGAAGCCGAAATCCTGTCGTGAAAATTTTCAACTTTTTTGAAGCCGAAATCTTTTCATGATAATTTTCAACTTTTTTGAAGCCGAAATCTTGTCATGAAAATTTTCAACTTTTTTGAAGCCGAAATCTTTTCATGAAAATTTTCAACTCTTTTGAAGCCGAAATCTTTTCATGAAAATTTTCAACTTTTTTGAAGCTAAAATACTTCATGAAAATGTTCGACTTTTTTAACGCCGAAATCCTGTCGTGAAAATGTTCGACTTTTTTGAATCCGAAATACTTCATGAAAATTTTTGAAATTTTTTGAAGCCGAAATAATTCATGAAAATGTTAGACTTTTTTAAAGCCGAAATCCTGTCGTGAAAATTTTCAACTTTTTTGAAGCCGAAAACTTTTCATGAAAATTTTCAACTTTTTTGAAGCCGAAATCTTTTCATGAAAATTTTCAACTTTTTTGAAGCCGAAATCTTTTCATGAAAATTTTCAACTTTTTTGAATCTGAAATACTTCATGAAAATGTTCGACTTTTTTAACGCCGAAATCCTGTCGTGAAAATTTTCAACTTTTTTGAAGCCGAAATACCTCATGAAAATTTTCAACTTTTTTAAAGCCGAAATACTTCATGAAAATGTTCGACTTTTTTAAAGTAGAAATCCTATCGTGAAAATTTTCAACTCTTTTAAAGCCGAAATCTTTTCATGAAAATTTTCAACTTTTTTGAAGCCGAAATCTTTTCATGAAAATTTTCAACTTTTTTGAAGCCGAAATCTTTTCATGAAAATTTTCAACTTTTTTGAAGCCGAAATCTTTTCATGAAAATTTTCAACTTTTTTGAAGCCCAAATACTTCATGAAAATTTTCAACTTTTTTAATTCCGAAATCCTGTCATGAAAATTTTCAACTTTTTTGAATCCGAAATACTTCATGAAAATTTTCAACTTTTTTAAAGCCGAAATACTTCATGAAAATGTTCGACTTTTTTAACGCCGAAATCCTGTCGTGAAAATTTTCAACTTTTTTGAAGCCGAAATACCTCATGAAAATTTTCAACTTTTTTAAAGCCGAAATACTTCATGAAAATGTTCGACTTTTTTAAAGTAGAAATCCTATCGTGAAAATTTTCAACTCTTTTAAAGCCGAAATCTTTTCATGAAAATTTTCAACTTTTTTGAAGCCGAAATCTTTTCATGAAAATTTTCAACTTTTTTGAAGCCGAAATCTTTTCATGAAAATTTTCAACTTTTTTGAAGCCCAAATACTTCATGAAAATTTTCAACTTTTTTAATTCCGAAATCCTGTCGTGAAAATTTTCAACTTTTTTGAATTCGAAATACTTCATGAAAATTTTCAACTTTTTTAAAGCCGAAATACTTCATGAAAATGTTCGACTTTTTTAAAGTCGAAATCCTGTCGTGAAAATTTTCAACTCTTTTGAAGCCGAAATCTTTTCATGAAAATTTTCAACTTTTTTGAAGCCGAAATCTTTTCATGAAAATTTTCAACTTTTTTGAAGCTGAAATACTTCATGAAAATTTTCAACCTTTTTGAAGCCGAAATACTTCATGAAAATGTTCAACTTTTTTAAAGCCGAAATCCTTTCGTGAAAATTTTCAACTTTTTTGAAGCCCAAATACTTCATGAAAATGTTCGACTTTTTTAAAGCCGAAATCCTGTCGTGAAAATTTTCAACTTTTTTAAAGCCGAAATCTTTTCATGAAAATTTTCAACTTTTTTGAAGCCGAAATCTTTTCATGAAAATGTTCAACTTTTTTAAAGCCGAAATCCTTTCGTGAAAATTTTCAACTTTTTTGAAGCCCAAATACTTCATGAAAATGTTCGACTTTTTTAAAGCCGAAATCCTGTCGTGAAAATTTTCAACTTTTTTAAAGCCGAAATCTTTTCATGAAAATTTTCAACTTTTTTGAAGCCGAAATCTTTTCATGAAAATTTTCAACTTTTTTGAAGCCGAAATCTTTTCATGAAAATTTGCAACTTTTTTGAAGCCGAAATCTTTTCATGAAAATTTTCAACTTTTTTTAATCTGAAATACTTCATGAAAATTTTCAACTTTTTTAACGCCGAAATCCTGTCGTGAAAATTTTCAACTTTTTTGAATTCGAAATACTTCATGAAAATTTTCAACTTTTTTAAAGCCGAAATACTTCATGAAAATGTTCGACTTTTTTAAAGTCGAAATCCTGTCGTGAAAATTTTCAACTCTTTTGAAGCCGAAATCTTTTCATGAAAATTTTCAACTTTTTTGAAGCCGAAATCTTTTCATGAAAATTTTCAACTTTTTTGAAGCTGAAATACTTCATGAAAATGTTCGACTTTTTTGAAGCCGAAATCCTGTCGTGAAAATTTTCAACTTTTTTGAAGCCGAAATCTTTTCATGATAATTTTCAACTTTTTTGAAGCCGAAATCTTGTCATGAAAATTTTCAACTTTTTTGAAGCCGAAATCTTTTCATGAAAATTTTCAACTCTTTTGAAGCCGAAATCTTTTCATGAAAATTTTCAACTTTTTTGAAGCTAAAATACTTCATGAAAATGTTCGACTTTTTTAACGCCGAAATCCTGTCGTGAAAATGTTCGACTTTTTTGAATCCGAAATACTTCATGAAAATTTTTGAAATTTTTTGAAGCCGAAATAATTCATGAAAATGTTAGACTTTTTTAAAGCCGAAATCCTGTCGTGAAAATTTTCAACTTTTTTGAAGCCGAAAACTTTTCATGAAAATTTTCAACTTTTTTGAAGCCGAAATCTTTTCATGAAAATTTTCAACTTTTTTGAAGCCGAAATCTTTTCATGAAAATTTTCAACTTTTTTGAATCTGAAATACTTCATGAAAATGTTCGACTTTTTTAACGCCGAAATCCTGTCGTGAAAATTTTCAACTTTTTTGAAGCCGAAATACCTCATGAAAATTTTCAACTTTTTTAAAGCCGAAATACTTCATGAAAATGTTCGACTTTTTTAAAGTAGAAATCCTATCGTGAAAATTTTCAACTCTTTTAAAGCCGAAATCTTTTCATGAAAATTTTCAACTTTTTTGAAGCCGAAATCTTTTCATGAAAATTTTCAACTTTTTTGAAGCCGAAATCTTTTCATGAAAATTTTCAACTTTTTTGAAGCCGAAATCTTTTCATGAAAATTTTCAACTTTTTTGAAGCCCAAATACTTCATGAAAATTTTCAACTTTTTTAATTCCGAAATCCTGTCATGAAAATTTTCAACTTTTTTGAATCCGAAATACTTCATGAAAATTTTCAACTTTTTTAAAGCCGAAATACTTCATGAAAATGTTCGACTTTTTTGAAGCCGAAATCCTGTCGTGAAAATTTTCAACTTTTTTGAAGCCGAAATCTTTTCATGATAATTTTCAACTTTTTTGAAGCCGAAATCTTGTCATGAAAATTTTCAACTTTTTTGAAGCCGAAATCTTTTCATGAAAATTTTCAACTCTTTTGAAGCCGAAATCTTTTCATGAAAATTTTCAACTTTTTTGAAGCTAAAATACTTCATGAAAATGTTCGACTTTTTTAACGCCGAAATCCTGTCGTGAAAATGTTCGACTTTTTTGAATCCGAAATACTTCATGAAAATTTTTGAAATTTTTTGAAGCCGAAATAATTCATGAAAATGTTAGACTTTTTTAAAGCCGAAATCCTGTCGTGAAAATTTTCAACTTTTTTGAAGCCGAAAACTTTTCATGAAAATTTTCAACTTTTTTGAAGCCGAAATCTTTTCATGAAAATTTTCAACTTTTTTGAAGCCGAAATCTTTTCATGAAAATTTTCAACTTTTTTGAATCTGAAATACTTCATGAAAATGTTCGACTTTTTTAACGCCGAAATCCTGTCGTGAAAATTTTCAACTTTTTTGAAGCCGAAATACCTCATGAAAATTTTCAACTTTTTTAAAGCCGAAATACTTCATGAAAATGTTCGACTTTTTTAAAGTAGAAATCCTATCGTGAAAATTTTCAACTCTTTTAAAGCCGAAATCTTTTCATGAAAATTTTCAACTTTTTTGAAGCCGAAATCTTTTCATGAAAATTTTCAACTTTTTTGAAGCCGAAATCTTTTCATGAAAATTTTCAACTTTTTTGAAGCCCAAATACTTCATGAAAATTTTCAACTTTTTTAATTCCGAAATCCTGTCATGAAAATTTTCAACTTTTTTGAATCCGAAATACTTCATGAAAATTTTCAACTTTTTTAAAGCCGAAATACTTCATGAAAATGTTCGACTTTTTTAATGTCGAAATCCTGTCGTGAAAATTTTCAACTCTTTTGAAGCCGAAATCTTTTCATGAAAATTTTCAACTTTTTTGAAGCCGAAATCTTTTCATGAAAATTTTCAACTTTTTTGAAGCTGAAATGCTTCATGAAAATGTTCGACTTTTTTAAAGCCGAAATCCTGTCGTGAAAATTTTCAACTTTTTTGAAGCCGAAATCTTTTCATGAAAATTTTCAACTTTTTTGAAGCCGAAATCTTTTCATGAAAATGTTCGACTTTTTTAAAGCCGAACCCTGTCGTGAAAATTTGTAACCTTTTTGAAGCCGAAATACTTCATGAAAATGTTAGACTTTTTTAAAGCCGAAATCCTGTCGTGAAAATTTTCAACTTTTTTGAAGCCGAAATCTTTTCATGATAATTTTCAACTTTTTTAAAGCCGAAATCTTTTAATGAAAATTTTCAACTTTTTTAACGCCGAAATCCTGTCGTGAAAATTTTCAACTTTTTTGAATTCGAAATACTTCATGAAAATGTTCAACTTTTTTAAAGCCGAAATACTTCATGAAAATGTTCGACTTTTTTAAAGTCGAAATCCTGTCGTGAAAATTTTCAACTCTTTTGAAGCCGAAATCTTTTCATGAAAATTTTCAACTTTTTTGAAGCTGAAATACTTCATGAAAATGTTCGACTTTTTTGAAGCCGAAATCCTGTCGTGAAAATTTTCAACTTTTTTGAAGCCGAAATCTTTTCATGATAATTTTCAACTTTTTTGAAGCCGAAATCTTTTCATGAAAATTTTCAACTTTTTTGAAGCCGAAATCTTTTCATGAAAATTTTCAACTCTTTTGAAGCCGAAATCTTTTCATGAAAATTTTCAACTTTTTTGAAGCTAAAATACTTCATGAAAATTTTTGAAATTTTTTGAAGCCGAAATAATTCATGAAAATGTTCGACTTTTTTAAAGCCGAAATCCTGTCGTGAAAATTTTCAACTTTTTTGAAGCCGAAAACTTTTCATGAAAATTTTCAACTTTTTTGAAGCCGAAATCTTTTCATGAAAATTTTCAACTTTTTTGAAGCCGAAATCTTTTCATGAAAATTTTCAACTTTTTTGAATCTGAAATACTTCATGAAAATGTTCGACTTTTTTAACGCCGAAATCCTGTCGTGAAAATTTTCAACTTTTTTGAAGCCGAAATACCTCATGAAAATTTTCAACTTTTTTAAAGCCGAAATACTTCATGAAAATGTTCGACTTTTTTAAAGTAGAAATCCTATCGTGAAAATTTTCAACTCTTTTAAAGCCGAAATCTTTTCATGAAAATTTTCAACTTTTTTGAAGCCGAAATCTTTTCATGAAAATTTTCAACTTTTTTGAAGCCGAAATCTTTTCATGAAAATTTTCAACTTTTTTGAAGCCGAAATCTTTTCATGAAAATTTTCAACTTTTTTGAATTTGAAATACTTCATGAAAATTTTCAACTTTTTTAATTCCGAAATCCTGTCGTGAAAATTTTCAACTTTTTTGAATCCGAAATACTTCATGAAAATTTTCAACTTTTTTAAAGCCGAAATACTTCATGAAAATGTTCGACTTTTTTAATGTCGAAATCCTGTCGTGAAAATTTTCAACTCTTTTGAAGCCGAAATCTTTTCATGAAAATTTTCAACTTTTTTGAAGCCGAAATCTTTTCATGAAAATTTTCAACTTTTTTGAAGCTGAAATACTTCATGAAAATGTTCGACTTTTTTAAAGCCGAAATCCTGTCGTGAAAATTTTCAACTTTTTTGAAGCCGAAATCTTTTCATGAAAATTTTCAACTTTTTTGAAGCTGAAATGCTTCATGAAAATGTTCGACTTTTTTAAAGCCGAAATCCTGTCGTGAAAATTTTCAACTTTTTTGAAGCCGAAATCTTTTCATGAAAATTTTCAACTTTTTTGAAGCCGAAATCTTTTCATGAAAATGTTCGACTTTTTTAAAGCCGAACCCTGTCGTGAAAATTTGTAACCTTTTTGAAGCCGAAATACTTCATGAAAATGTTAGACTTTTTTAAAGCCGAAATCCTGTCGTGAAAATTTTCAACTTTTTTGAAGCCGAAATCTTTTCATGATAATTTTCAACTTTTTTAAAGCCGAAATCTTTTAATGAAAATTTTCAACTTTTTTAACGCCGAAATCCTGTCGTGAAAATTTTCAACTTTTTTGAATTCGAAATACTTCATGAAAATGTTCAACTTTTTTAAAGCCGAAATACTTCATGAAAATGTTCGACTTTTTTAAAGTCGAAATCCTGTCGTGAAAATTTTCAACTCTTTTGAAGCCGAAATCTTTTCATGAAAATTTTCAACTTTTTTGAAGCTGAAATACTTCATGAAAATGTTCGACTTTTTTGAAGCCGAAATCCTGTCGTGAAAATTTTCAACTTTTTTGAAGCCGAAATCTTTTCATGATAATTTTCAACTTTTTTGAAGCCGAAATCTTTTCATGAAAATTTTCAACTTTTTTGAAGCCGAAATCTTTTCATGAAAATTTTCAACTCTTTTGAAGCCGAAATCTTTTCATGAAAATTTTCAACTTTTTTGAAGCTAAAATACTTCATGAAAATTTTTGAAATTTTTTGAAGCCGAAATAATTCATGAAAATGTTCGACTTTTTTAAAGCCGAAATCCTGTCGTGAAAATTTTCAACTTTTTTGAAGCCGAAAACTTTTCATGAAAATTTTCAACTTTTTTGAAGCCGAAATCTTTTCATGAAAATTTTCAACTTTTTTGAAGCCGAAATCTTTTCATGAAAATTTTCAACTTTTTTGAATCTGAAATACTTCATGAAAATGTTCGACTTTTTTAACGCCGAAATCCTGTCGTGAAAATTTTCAACTTTTTTGAAGCCGAAATACCTCATGAAAATTTTCAACTTTTTTAAAGCCGAAATACTTCATGAAAATGTTCGACTTTTTTAAAGTAGAAATCCTATCGTGAAAATTTTCAACTCTTTTAAAGCCGAAATCTTTTCATGAAAATTTTCAACTTTTTTGAAGCCGAAATCTTTTCATGAAAATTTTCAACTTTTTTGAAGCCGAAATCTTTTCATGAAAATTTTCAACTTTTTTGAAGCCGAAATCTTTTCATGAAAATTTTCAACTTTTTTGAATTTGAAATACTTCATGAAAATTTTCAACTTTTTTAATTCCGAAATCCTGTCGTGAAAATTTTCAACTTTTTTGAATCCGAAATACTTCATGAAAATTTTCAACTTTTTTAAAGCCGAAATACTTCATGAAAATGTTCGACTTTTTTAATGTCGAAATCCTGTCGTGAAAATTTTCAACTCTTTTGAAGCCGAAATCTTTTCATGAAAATTTTCAACTTTTTTGAAGCCGAAATCTTTTCATGAAAATTTTCAACTTTTTTGAAGCTGAAATACTTCATGAAAATGTTCGACTTTTTTAAAGCCGAAATCCTGTCGTGAAAATTTTCAACTTTTTTGAAGCCGAAATCTTTTCATGAAAATTTTCAACTTTTTTGAAGCCGAAATCTTTTCATGAAAATGTTCGACTTTTTTAAAGCCGAACCCTGTCGTGAAAATTTGTAACCTTTTTGAAGCCGAAATACTTCATGAAAATGTTAGACTTTTTTAAAGCCGAAATCCTGTCGTGAAAATTTTCAACTTTTTTGAAGCCGAAATCTTTTCATGAAAATTTTCAACTTTTTTGAAACCGAAATCTTTTCATGAAAATTTTCAACTTTTTTGAAGCTGAAATACTTCATGAAAATGATAGACTTTTTTAAAGCCGAAATCCTGTCGTGAAAATTTTCATCCTTTTTGAAGCCCAAATACTTTATGAAAATGTTCGACTTTTTTAAAGCCGAAATACTGTCGTGAAAATTTTCAACTTTTTTGAAACCGAAATCTTTTCATGAAAATGTTCGACTTTTTTAAAGCCGAAATCTTGTCGTGAAAATCTTCAACTTTTTTGAAGCCCAAATACTTCATGAAAATGTTCAACTTTTTTGAAGCCGAAATACTTCATGAAAATGTTCGAATTTTTAAAGCCGAAATCCTGTCGTGAAAATTTTCAACCTTTTTGAAGCCGAAATACTTCATGAAAATGTTCGACTTTTTTAAAGCCGAAATCCTTTCATGAAAATTTTCAACTTTTTTGAAGCCCAAATACTTCGTGAAAATGTTCAACTTTTTTAAAGCCGAAATCCTGTCGTGAAAATTTTCAACTTTTTTGAAGCCGAAATCTTTTCATGAAAATTTCAACTTTTTTGAAGCCGAAATCTTTTCATGAAAATTTTCAACTTTTTTGAAGCTGAAATACTTCATGAAAATGTTAGCCTTTTTTAAAGCCGAAATCCTGTCGTGAAAATTTTCAACTTTTTTGAAGCCGAAATCTTTTCATGAAAATTTTCAACTTTTTTGAAGCCGAAATCTTTTCATGAAAATTTTCAACTCTTTTGAAGCCGAAATCTTTTCATGAAAATTTTCAACTTTTTTGAAGCTAAAATACTTCATGAAAATGTTCGACTTTTTTAACGCCGAAATCCTGTTGTGAAAATGTTCGACTTTTTTGAATCCGAAATACTTCATGAAAATTTTTGAAATTTTTTTAAGCCGAAATAATTCATGAGAATGTTCGACTTTTTTAAAGCCGAAATCCTGTCGTGAAAATTTTCAACTTTTTTGAAGCCGAAAACTTTTCATGAAAATTTTCAACTTTTTTGAAGCCGAAATCTTTTCATGAAAATTTTCAACTTTTTTGAAGCCGAAATCTTTTCATGAAAATTTTCAACTTTTTTGAATCTGAAATACTTCATGAAAATGTTCGACTTTTTTAACGCCGAAATCCTGTCGTGAAAATTTTCAACTTTTTTGAAGCCGAAATACCTCATGAAAATTTTCAACTTTTTTAAAGCCGAAATACTTCATGAAAATGTTCGACTTTTTTAAAGTAGAAATCCTATCGTGAAAATTTTCAACTCTTTTAAAGCCGAAATCTTTTCATGAAAATTTTCAACGTTTTTGAAGCCGAAATCTTTTCATGAAAATTTTCAACTTTTTTGAAGCCGAAATCTTTTCATGAAAATTTTCAACTTTTTTGAAGCCGAAATCTTTTCATGAAAATTTTCAACTTTTTTGAATTTGAAATACTTCATGAAAATTTTCAACTTTTTTAATTCCGAAATCCTGTCGTGAAAATTTTCAACTTTTTTGAATCCGAAATACTTCATGAAAATTTTCAACTTTTTTAAAGCCGAAATACTTCATGAAAATGTTCGACTTTTTTAATGTCGAAATCCTGTCGTGAAAATTTTCAACTCTTTTGAAGCCGAAATCTTTTCATGAAAATTTTCAACTTTTTTGAAGCCGAAATCTTTTCATGAAAATTTTCAACTTTTTTGAAGCTGAAATACTTCATGAAAATGTTCGACTTTTTTAAAGCCGAAATACTTCATGAAAATGTTCGACTTTTTTAAAGCCGTAATCCTGTCGTGAAAATTTTCAACCTTTTTGAAGCCGAAATACTTCATGAAAATGTTCAACTTTTTTAAAGCCGAAATCCTTTCGTGAAAATTTTCAACTTTTTTGAAGCCCAAATACTTCATGAAAATGTTCGACTTTTTTAAAGCCGAAATCCTGTCGTGAAAATTTTCAACTTTTTTAAAGCCGAAATCTTTTCATGAAAATTTTCAACTTTTTTGAAGCCGAAATCTTTTCATGAAAATTTTCAACTTTTTTGAAGCCGAAATCTTTTCATGAAAATTTTCAACTTTTTTGAAGCCGAAATCTTTTCATGAAAATTTGCAACTTTTTTGAAGCCGAAATCTTTTCATGAAAATTTTCAACTTTTTTTAATCTGAAATACTTCATGAAAATTTTCAACTTTTTTAACGCCGAAATCCTGTCGTGAAAATTTTCAACTTTTTTGAATTCGAAATACTTCATGAAAATTTTCAACTTTTTTGAAGCTAAAATACTTCATGAAAATGTTCGACTTTTTTAACGCCGAAATCCTGTCGTGAAAATGTTCGACTTTTTTGAATCCGAAATACTTCATGAAAATTTTTGAAATTTTTTGAAGCCGAAATACTTCATGAAAATGTTCGACTTTTTTAAAGCCGAAATCCTGTCGTGAAAATTTTCAACTTTTTTGAAGCCGAAATCTTTTCATGAAAATTTTCAACTTTTTTGAAGCCGAAATCTTTTCATGAAAATTTGCAACTTTTTTGAAGCCGAAATCTTTTCATGAAAATTTTCAACTTTTTTTAATCTGAAATACTTCATGAAAATTTTCAACTTTTTTAACGCCGAAATCCTGTCGTGAAAATTTTCAACTTTTTTGAAGCTGAAATACTTCATGAAAATGTTCGACTTTTTTGAAGCCGAAATCCTGTCGTGAAAATTTTCAACTTTTTTGAAGCCGAAATCTTTTCATGATAATTTTCAACTTTTTTGAAGCCGAAATCTTTTCATGAAAATTTTCAACTTTTTTGAAGCCGAAATCTTTTCATGAAAATTTTCAACTCTTTTGAAGCCGAAATCTTTTCATGAAAATTTTCAACTTTTTTGAAGCCGAAATCTTTTCATGAAAATTTTCAACTTTTTTGAAGCCGAAATCTTTTCATGAAAATTTTCAACTTTTTTGAATCTGAAATACTTCATGAAAATGTTCGACTTTTTTAACGCCGAAATCCTGTCGTGAAAATTTTCAACTTTTTTGAAGCCGAAATACCTCATGAAAATTTTCAACTTTTTTAAAGCCGAAATACTTCATGAAAATGTTCGACTTTTTTAAAGTAGAAATCCTATCGTGAAAATTTTCAACTCTTTTAAAGCCGAAATCTTTTCATGAAAATTTTCAACTTTTTTGAAGCCGAAATCTTTTCATGAAAATTTTCAACTTTTTTGAAGCCGAAATCTTTTCATGAAAATTTTCAACTTTTTTGAAGCCCAAATACTTCATGAAAATTTTCAACTTTTTTAATTCCGAAATCCTGTCGTGAAAATTTTCAACTTTTTTGAATTCGAAATACTTCATGAAAATTTTCAACTTTTTTAAAGCCGAAATACTTCATGAAAATGTTCGACTTTTTTAAAGTCGAAATCCTGTCGTGAAAATTTTCAACTCTTTTGAAGCCGAAATCTTTTCATGAAAATTTTCAACTTTTTTGAAGCCGAAATCTTTTCATGAAAATTTTCAACTTTTTTGAAGCTGAAATACTTCATGAAAATGTTCAACTTTTTTGAAGCCGAAATACTTCATGAAAATGTTCGACTTTTTTAAAGCCGTAATCCTGTCGTGAAAATTTTCAACCTTTTTGAAGCCGAAATACTTCATGAAAATGTTCAACTTTTTTAAAGCCGAAATCCTTTCGTGAAAATTTTCAACTTTTTTGAAGCCCAAATACTTCATGAAAATGTTCGACTTTTTTAAAGCCGAAATCCTGTCGTGAAAATTTTCAACTTTTTTAAAGCCGAAATCTTTTCATGAAAATTTTCAACTTTTTTGAAGCCGAAATCTTTTCATGAAAATGTTCAACTTTTTTAAAGCCGAAATCCTTTCGTGAAAATTTTCAACTTTTTTGAAGCCCAAATACTTCATGAAAATGTTCGACTTTTTTAAAGCCGAAATCCTGTCGTGAAAATTTTCAACTTTTTTAAAGCCGAAATCTTTTCATGAAAATTTTCAACTTTTTTGAAGCCGAAATCTTTTCATGAAAATTTTCAACTTTTTTGAAGCCGAAATCTTTTCTTGAAAATTTTCAACTTTTTTTAATCTGAAATACTTCATGAAAATTTTCAACTTTTTTAACGCCGAAATCCTGTCGTGAAAATTTTCAACTTTTTTGAATTCGAAATACTTCATGAAAATTTTCAACTTTTTTGAAGCTAAAATACTTCATGAAAATGTTCGACTTTTTTAACGCCGAAATCCTGTCGTGAAAATGTTCGACTTTTTTGAATCCGAAATACTTCATGAAAATTTTTGAAATTTTTTGAAGCCGAAATACTTCATGAAAATGTTCGACTTTTTTAAAGCCGAAATCCTGTCGTGAAAATTTTCAACTTTTTTGAAGCCGAAATCTTTTCATGAAAATTTTCAACTTTTTTGAAGCCGAAATCTTTTCATGAAAATTTGCAACTTTTTTGAAGCCGAAATCTTTTCATGAAAATTTTCAACTTTTTTTAATCTGAAATACTTCATGAAAATTTTCAACTTTTTTAACGCCGAAATCCTGTCGTGAAAATTTTCAACTTTTTTGAATTCGAAATACTTCATGAAAATTTTCAACTTTTTTAAAGCCGAAATACTTCATGAAAATGTTCGACTTTTTTAAAGTCGAAATCCTGTCGTGAAAATTTTCAACTTTTTTAAAGCCGAAATCTTTTCATGAAAATTTTCAACTTTTTTGAAGCCGAAATCTTTTCATGAAAATGTTCAACTTTTTTAAAGCCGAAATCCTTTCGTGAAAATTTTCAACTTTTTTGAAGCCCAAATACTTCATGAAAATGTTCGACTTTTTTAAAGTAGAAATCCTATCGTGAAAATTTTCAACTCTTTTAAAGCCGAAATCTTTTCATGAAAATTTTCAACTTTTTTGAAGCCGAAATCTTTTCATGAAAATTTTCAACTTTTTTGAAGCCGAAATCTTTTCATGAAAATTTTCAACTTTTTTGAAGCCGAAATCTTTTCATGAAAATTTTCAACTTTTTTGAATTTGAAATACTTCATGAAAATTTTCAACTTTTTTAATTCCGAAATCCTGTCGTGAAAATTTTCAACTTTTTTGAATCCGAAATACATCATGAAAATTTTCAACTTTTTTAAAGCCGAAATACTTCATGAAAATGTTCGACTTTTTTAATGTCGAAATCCTGTCGTGAAAATTTTCAACTCTTTTGAAGCCGAAATCTTTTCATGAAAATTTTCAACTTTTTTGAAGCCGAAATCTTTTCATGAAAATTTTCAACTTTTTTGAAGCTGAAATACTTCATGAAAATGTTCGACTTTTTTAAAGCCGAAATCCTGTCGTGAAAATTTTCAACTTTTTTGAAGCCGAAATCTTTTCATGAAAATTTTCAACTTTTTTGAAGCCGAAATCTTTTCATGAAAATGTTCGACTTTTTTAAAGCCGAACCCTGTCGTGAAAATTTGTAACCTTTTTGAAGCCGAAATACTTCATGAAAATGTTAGACTTTTTTAAAGCCGAAATCCTGTCGTGAAAATTTTCAACTTTTTTGAAGCCGAAATCTTTTCATGAAAATTTTCAACTTTTTTGAAACCGAAATCTTTTCATGAAAATTTTCAACTTTTTTGAAGCTGAAATACTTCATGAAAATGATAGACTTTTTTAAAGCCGAAATCCTGTCGTGAAAATTTTCATCCTTTTTGAAGCCCAAATACTTTATGAAAATGTTCGACTTTTTTAAAGCCGAAATACTGTCGTGAAAATTTTCAACTTTTTTGAAACCGAAATCTTTTCATGAAAATGTTCGACTTTTTTAAAGCCGAAATCTTGTCGTGAAAATCTTCAACTTTTTTGAAGCCCAAATACTTCATGAAAATGTTCAACTTTTTTGAAGCCGAAATACTTCATGAAAATGTTCGAATTTTTAAAGCCGAAATCCTGTCGTGAAAATTTTCAACCTTTTTGAAGCCGAAATACTTCATGAAAATGTTCGACTTTTTTAAAGCCGAAATCCTTTCATGAAAATTTTCAACTTTTTTGAAGCCCAAATACTTCGTGAAAATGTTCAACTTTTTTAAAGCCGAAATCCTGTCGTGAAAATTTTCAACTTTTTTGAAGCCGAAATCTTTTCATGAAAATTTCAACTTTTTTGAAGCCGAAATCTTTTCATGAAAATTTTCAACTTTTTTGAAGCTGAAATACTTCATGAAAATGTTAGCCTTTTTTAAAGCCGAAATCCTGTCGTGAAAATTTTCAACTTTTTTGAAGCCGAAATCTTTTCATGAAAATTTTCAACTTTTTTGAAGCCGAAATCTTTTCATGAAAATTTTCAACTCTTTTGAAGCCGAAATCTTTTCATGAAAATTTTCAACTTTTTTGAAGCTAAAATACTTCATGAAAATGTTCGACTTTTTTAACGCCGAAATCCTGTTGTGAAAATGTTCGACTTTTTTGAATCCGAAATACTTCATGAAAATTTTTGAAATTTTTTTAAGCCGAAATAATTCATGAGAATGTTCGACTTTTTTAAAGCCGAAATCCTGTCGTGAAAATTTTCAACTTTTTTGAAGCCGAAAACTTTTCATGAAAATTTTCAACTTTTTTGAAGCCGAAATCTTTTCATGAAAATTTTCAACTTTTTTGAAGCCGAAATCTTTTCATGAAAATTTTCAACTTTTTTGAATCTGAAATACTTCATGAAAATGTTCGACTTTTTTAACGCCGAAATCCTGTCGTGAAAATTTTCAACTTTTTTGAAGCCGAAATACCTCATGAAAATTTTCAACTTTTTTAAAGCCGAAATACTTCATGAAAATGTTCGACTTTTTTAAAGTAGAAATCCTATCGTGAAAATTTTCAACTCTTTTAAAGCCGAAATCTTTTCATGAAAATTTTCAACGTTTTTGAAGCCGAAATCTTTTCATGAAAATTTTCAACTTTTTTGAAGCCGAAATCTTTTCATGAAAATTTTCAACTTTTTTGAAGCCGAAATCTTTTCATGAAAATTTTCAACTTTTTTGAATTTGAAATACTTCATGAAAATTTTCAACTTTTTTAATTCCGAAATCCTGTCGTGAAAATTTTCAACTTTTTTGAATCCGAAATACTTCATGAAAATTTTCAACTTTTTTAAAGCCGAAATACTTCATGAAAATGTTCGACTTTTTTAATGTCGAAATCCTGTCGTGAAAATTTTCAACTCTTTTGAAGCCGAAATCTTTTCATGAAAATTTTCAACTTTTTTGAAGCCGAAATCTTTTCATGAAAATTTTCAACTTTTTTGAAGCTGAAATACTTCATGAAAATGTTCGACTTTTTTAAAGCCGAAATACTTCATGAAAATGTTCGACTTTTTTAAAGCCGTAATCCTGTCGTGAAAATTTTCAACCTTTTTGAAGCCGAAATACTTCATGAAAATGTTCAACTTTTTTAAAGCCGAAATCCTTTCGTGAAAATTTTCAACTTTTTTGAAGCCCAAATACTTCATGAAAATGTTCGACTTTTTTAAAGCCGAAATCCTGTCGTGAAAATTTTCAACTTTTTTAAAGCCGAAATCTTTTCATGAAAATTTTCAACTTTTTTGAAGCCGAAATCTTTTCATGAAAATTTTCAACTTTTTTGAAGCCGAAATCTTTTCATGAAAATTTTCAACTTTTTTGAAGCCGAAATCTTTTCATGAAAATTTGCAACTTTTTTGAAGCCGAAATCTTTTCATGAAAATTTTCAACTTTTTTTAATCTGAAATACTTCATGAAAATTTTCAACTTTTTTAACGCCGAAATCCTGTCGTGAAAATTTTCAACTTTTTTGAATTCGAAATACTTCATGAAAATTTTCAACTTTTTTGAAGCTAAAATACTTCATGAAAATGTTCGACTTTTTTAACGCCGAAATCCTGTCGTGAAAATGTTCGACTTTTTTGAATCCGAAATACTTCATGAAAATTTTTGAAATTTTTTGAAGCCGAAATACTTCATGAAAATGTTCGACTTTTTTAAAGCCGAAATCCTGTCGTGAAAATTTTCAACTTTTTTGAAGCCGAAATCTTTTCATGAAAATTTTCAACTTTTTTGAAGCCGAAATCTTTTCATGAAAATTTGCAACTTTTTTGAAGCCGAAATCTTTTCATGAAAATTTTCAACTTTTTTTAATCTGAAATACTTCATGAAAATTTTCAACTTTTTTAACGCCGAAATCCTGTCGTGAAAATTTTCAACTTTTTTGAAGCTGAAATACTTCATGAAAATGTTCGACTTTTTTGAAGCCGAAATCCTGTCGTGAAAATTTTCAACTTTTTTGAAGCCGAAATCTTTTCATGATAATTTTCAACTTTTTTGAAGCCGAAATCTTTTCATGAAAATTTTCAACTTTTTTGAAGCCGAAATCTTTTCATGAAAATTTTCAACTCTTTTGAAGCCGAAATCTTTTCATGAAAATTTTCAACTTTTTTGAAGCCGAAATCTTTTCATGAAAATTTTCAACTTTTTTGAAGCCGAAATCTTTTCATGAAAATTTTCAACTTTTTTGAATCTGAAATACTTCATGAAAATGTTCGACTTTTTTAACGCCGAAATCCTGTCGTGAAAATTTTCAACTTTTTTGAAGCCGAAATACCTCATGAAAATTTTCAACTTTTTTAAAGCCGAAATACTTCATGAAAATGTTCGACTTTTTTAAAGTAGAAATCCTATCGTGAAAATTTTCAACTCTTTTAAAGCCGAAATCTTTTCATGAAAATTTTCAACTTTTTTGAAGCCGAAATCTTTTCATGAAAATTTTCAACTTTTTTGAAGCCGAAATCTTTTCATGAAAATTTTCAACTTTTTTGAAGCCCAAATACTTCATGAAAATTTTCAACTTTTTTAATTCCGAAATCCTGTCGTGAAAATTTTCAACTTTTTTGAATTCGAAATACTTCATGAAAATTTTCAACTTTTTTAAAGCCGAAATACTTCATGAAAATGTTCGACTTTTTTAAAGTCGAAATCCTGTCGTGAAAATTTTCAACTCTTTTGAAGCCGAAATCTTTTCATGAAAATTTTCAACTTTTTTGAAGCCGAAATCTTTTCATGAAAATTTTCAACTTTTTTGAAGCTGAAATACTTCATGAAAATGTTCAACTTTTTTGAAGCCGAAATACTTCATGAAAATGTTCGACTTTTTTAAAGCCGTAATCCTGTCGTGAAAATTTTCAACCTTTTTGAAGCCGAAATACTTCATGAAAATGTTCAACTTTTTTAAAGCCGAAATCCTTTCGTGAAAATTTTCAACTTTTTTGAAGCCCAAATACTTCATGAAAATGTTCGACTTTTTTAAAGCCGAAATCCTGTCGTGAAAATTTTCAACTTTTTTAAAGCCGAAATCTTTTCATGAAAATTTTCAACTTTTTTGAAGCCGAAATCTTTTCATGAAAATGTTCAACTTTTTTAAAGCCGAAATCCTTTCGTGAAAATTTTCAACTTTTTTGAAGCCCAAATACTTCATGAAAATGTTCGACTTTTTTAAAGCCGAAATCCTGTCGTGAAAATTTTCAACTTTTTTAAAGCCGAAATCTTTTCATGAAAATTTTCAACTTTTTTGAAGCCGAAATCTTTTCATGAAAATTTTCAACTTTTTTGAAGCCGAAATCTTTTCATGAAAATTTTCAACTTTTTTTAATCTGAAATACTTCATGAAAATTTTCAACTTTTTTAACGCCGAAATCCTGTCGTGAAAATTTTCAACTTTTTTGAATTCGAAATACTTCATGAAAATTTTCAACTTTTTTGAAGCTAAAATACTTCATGAAAATGTTCGACTTTTTTAACGCCGAAATCCTGTCGTGAAAATGTTCGACTTTTTTGAATCCGAAATACTTCATGAAAATTTTTGAAATTTTTTGAAGCCGAAATACTTCATGAAAATGTTCGACTTTTTTAAAGCCGAAATCCTGTCGTGAAAATTTTCAACTTTTTTGAAGCCGAAATCTTTTCATGAAAATTTTCAACTTTTTTGAAGCCGAAATCTTTTCATGAAAATTTGCAACTTTTTTGAAGCCGAAATCTTTTCATGAAAATTTTCAACTTTTTTTAATCTGAAATACTTCATGAAAATTTTCAACTTTTTTAACGCCGAAATCCTGTCGTGAAAATTTTCAACTTTTTTGAATTCGAAATACTTCATGAAAATTTTCAACTTTTTTAAAGCCGAAATACTTCATGAAAATGTTCGACTTTTTTAAAGTCGAAATCCTGTCGTGAAAATTTTCAACTTTTTTAAAGCCGAAATCTTTTCATGAAAATTTTCAACTTTTTTGAAGCCGAAATCTTTTCATGAAAATGTTCAACTTTTTTAAAGCCGAAATCCTTTCGTGAAAATTTTCAACTTTTTTGAAGCCCAAATACTTCATGAAAATGTTCGACTTTTTTAAAGCCGAAATCCTGTCGTGAAAATTTTCAACTTTTTTAAAGCCGAAATCTTTTCATGAAAATTTTCAACTTTTTTGAAGCCGAAATCTTTTCATGAAAATTTTCAACTTTTTTGAAGCCGAAATCTTTTCATGAAAATTTGCAACTTTTTTGAAGCCGAAATCTTTTCATGAAAATTTTCAACTTTTTTTAATCTGAAATACTTCATGAAAATTTTCAACTTTTTTAACGCCGAAATCCTGTCGTGAAAATTTTCAACTTTTTTGAATTCGAAATACTTCATGAAAATTTTCAACTTTTTTGAAGCTAAAATACTTCATGAAAATGTTCGACTTTTTTAACGCCGAAATCCTGTCGTGAAAATGTTCGACTTTTTTGAATCCGAAATACTTCATGAAAATTTTTGAAATTTTTTGAAGCCGAAATACTTCATGAAAATGTTCGACTTTTTTAAAGCCGAAATCCTGTCGTGAAAATTTTCAACTTTTTTGAAGCCGAAATCTTTTCATGAAAATTTTCAACTTTTTTGAAGACGAAATCTTTTCATGAAAATTTGCAACTTTTTTGAAGCCGAAATCTTTTCATGAAAATTTTCAACTTTTTTTAATCTGAAATACTTCATGAAAATTTTCAACTTTTTTAACGCCGAAATCCTGTCGTGAAAATTTTCAACTTTTTTGAATTCGAAATACTTCATGAAAATTTTCAACTTTTTTAAAGCCGAAATACTTCATGAAAATGTTCGACTTTTTTAAAGTCGAAATCCTGTCGTGAAAATTTTCAACTCTTTTGAAGCCGAAATCTTTTCATGAAAATTTTCAACTTTTTTGAAGCCGAAATCTTTTCATGAAAATTTTCAACTTTTTTGAAGCTGAAATACTTCATGAAAATGTTCGACTTTTTTGAAGCCGAAATCCTGTCGTGAAAATTTTCAACTTTTTTGAAGCCGAAATCTTTTCATGATAATTTTCAACTTTTTTGAAGCCGAAATCTTTTCATGAAAATTTTCAACTTTTTTGAAGCCGAAATCTTTTCATGAAAATTTTCAACTCTTTTGAAGCCGAAATCTTTTCATGAAAATTTTCAACTTTTTTGAAGCTAAAATACTTCATGAAAATGTTCGACTTTTTTAACGCCGAAATCCTGTCGTGAAAATGTTCGACTTTTTTGAATCCGAAATACTTCATGAAAATTTTTGAAATTTTTTGAAGCCGAAATAATTCATGAAAATGTTCGACTTTTTTAAAGCCGAAATCCTGTCGTGAAAATTTTCAACTTTTTTGAAGCCGAAAACTTTTCATGAAAATTTTCAACTTTTTTGAAGCCGAAATCTTTTCATGAAAATTTTCAACTTTTTTGAAGCCGAAATCTTTTCATGAAAATTTTCAACTTTTTTGAATCTGAAATACTTCATGAAAATGTTCGACTTTTTTAACGCCGAAATCCTGTCGTGAAAATTTTCAACTTTTTTGAAGCCGAAATACCTCATGAAAATTTTCAACTTTTTTAAAGCCGAAATACTTCATGAAAATGTTCGACTTTTTTAAAGTAGAAATCCTATCGTGAAAATTTTCAACTCTTTTAAAGCCGAAATCTTTTCATGAAAATTTTCAACTTTTTTGAAGCCGAAATCTTTTCATGAAAATTTTCAACTTTTTTGAAGCCGAAATCTTTTCATGAAAATTTTCAACTTTTTTGAAGCCGAAATCTTTTCATGAAAATTTTTAACTTTTTTGAAGCCCAAATACTTCATGAAAATTTTCAACTTTTTTAATTCCGAAATCCTGTCATGAAAATTTTCAACTTTTTTGAATCCGAAATACTTCATGAAAATTTTCAACTTTTTTAAAGCCGAAATACTTCATGAAAATGTTCGACTTTTTTAATGTCGAAATCCTGTCGTGAAAATTTTCAACTCTTTTGAAGCCGAAATCTTTTCATGAAAATTTTCAACTTTTTTGAAGCCGAAATCTTTTCATGAAAATTTTCAACTTTTTTGAAGCTGAAATACTTCATGAAAATGTTCGACTTTTTTAAAGCCGAAATCCTGTCGTGAAAATTTTCAACTTTTTTGAAGCCGAAATCTTTTCATGAAAATTTTCAACTTTTTTGAAGCCGAAATCTTTTCATGAAAATGTTCGACTTTTTTAAAGCCGAACCCTGTCGTGAAAATTTGTAACCTTTTTGAAGCCGAAATACTTCATGAAAATGTTAGACTTTTTTAAAGCCGAAATACTTCATGAAAATGTTCGACTTTTTTAAAGTCGAAATCCTGTCGTGAAAATTTTCAACTCTTTTGAAGCCGAAATCTTTTCATGAAAATTTTCAACTTTTTTGAAGCTGAAATACTTCATGAAAATGTTCGACTTTTTTGAAGCCGAAATCCTGTCGTGAAAATTTTCAACTTTTTTGAAGCCGAAATCTTTTCATGATAATTTTCAACTTTTTTGAAGCCGAAATCTTTTCATGAAAATTTTCAACTTTTTTGAAGCCGAAATCTTTTCATGAAAATTTTCAACTCTTTTGAAGCCGAAATCTTTTCATGAAAATTTTCAACTTTTTTGAAGCTAAAATACTTCATGAAAATGTTCGACTTTTTTAACGCCGAAATCCTGTCGTGAAAATGTTCGACTTTTTTGAATCCGAAATACTTCATGAAAATTTTTGAAATTTTTTGAAGCCGAAATAATTCATGAAAATGTTCGACTTTTTTAAAGCCGAAATCCTGTCGTGAAAATTTTCAACTTTTTTGAAGCCGAAAACTTTTCATGAAAATTTTCAACTTTTTTGAAGCCGAAATCTTTTCATGAAAATTTTCAACTTTTTTGAAGCCGAAATCTTTTCATGAAAATTTTCAACTTTTTTGAATCTGAAATACTTCATGAAAATGTTCGACTTTTTTAACGCCGAAATCCTGTCGTGAAAATTTTCAACTTTTTTGAAGCCGAAATACCTCATGAAAATTTTCAACTTTTTTAAAGCCGAAATACTTCATGAAAATGTTCGACTTTTTTAAAGTAGAAATCCTATCGTGAAAATTTTCAACTCTTTTAAAGCCGAAATCTTTTCATGAAAATTTTCAACTTTTTTGAAGCCGAAATCTTTTCATGAAAATTTTCAACTTTTTTGAATTTGAAATACTTCATGAAAATTTTCAACTTTTTTAATTCCGAAATCCTGTCGTGAAAATTTTCAACTTTTTTGAATCCGAAATACTTCATGAAAATTTTCAACTTTTTTAAAGCCGAAATACTTCATGAAAATGTTCGACTTTTTTAATGTCGAAATCCTGTCGTGAAAATTTTCAACTCTTTTGAAGCCGAAATCTTTTCATGAAAATTTTCAACTTTTTTGAAGCCGAAATCTTTTCATGAAAATTTTCAACTTTTTTGAAGCTGAAATACTTCATGAAAATGTTCGACTTTTTTAAAGCCGAAATCCTGTCGTGAAAATTTTCAACTTTTTTGAAGCCGAAATCTTTTCATGAAAATTTTCAACTTTTTTGAAGCCGAAATCTTTTCATGAAAATGTTCGACTTTTTTAAAGCCGAACCCTGTCGTGAAAATTTGTAACCTTTTTGAAGCCGAAATACTTCATGAAAATGTTAGACTTTTTTAAAGCCGAAATCCTGTCGTGAAAATTTTCAACTTTTTTGAAGCCGAAATCTTTTCATGAAAATTTTCAACTTTTTTGAAACCGAAATCTTTTCATGAAAATTTTCAACTTTTTTGAAGCTGAAATACTTCATGAAAATGATAGACTTTTTTAAAGCCGAAATCCTGTCGTGAAAATTTTCATCCTTTTTGAAGCCCAAATACTTTATGAAAATGTTCGACTTTTTTAAAGCCGAAATACTGTCGTGAAAATTTTCAACTTTTTTGAAACCGAAATCTTTTCATGAAAATGTTCGACTTTTTTAAAGCCGAAATCTTGTCGTGAAAATCTTCAACTTTTTTGAAGCCCAAATACTTCATGAAAATGTTCAACTTTTTTGAAGCCGAAATACTTCATGAAAATGTTCGAATTTTTAAAGCCGAAATCCTGTCGTGAAAATTTTCAACCTTTTTGAAGCCGAAATACTTCATGAAAATGTTCGACTTTTTTAAAGCCGAAATCCTTTCATGAAAATTTTCAACTTTTTTGAAGCCCAAATACTTCGTGAAAATGTTCAACTTTTTTAAAGCCGAAATCCTGTCGTGAAAATTTTCAACTTTTTTGAAGCCGAAATCTTTTCATGAAAATTTCAACTTTTTTGAAGCCGAAATCTTTTCATGAAAATTTTCAACTTTTTTGAAGCTGAAATACTTCATGAAAATGTTAGCCTTTTTTAAAGCCGAAATCCTGTCGTGAAAATTTTCAACTTTTTTGAAGCCGAAATCTTTTCATGAAAATTTTCAACTTTTTTGAAGCCGAAATCTTTTCATGAAAATTTTCAACTCTTTTGAAGCCGAAATCTTTTCATGAAAATTTTCAACTTTTTTGAAGCTAAAATACTTCATGAAAATGTTCGACTTTTTTAACGCCGAAATCCTGTCGTGAAAATGTTCGACTTTTTTGAATCCGAAATACTTCATGAAAATTTTTGAAATTTTTTGAAGCCGAAATAATTCATGAGAATGTTCGACTTTTTTAAAGCCGAAATCCTGTCGTGAAAATTTTCAACTTTTTTGAAGCCGAAAACTTTTCATGAAAATTTTCAACTTTTTTGAAGCCGAAATCTTTTCATGAAAATTTTCAACTTTTTTGAAGCCGAAATCTTTTCATGAAAATTTTCAACTTTTTTGAATCTGAAATACTTCATGAAAATGTTCGACTTTTTTAACGCCGAAATCCTGTCGTGAAAATTTTCAACTTTTTTGAAGCCGAAATACCTCATGAAAATTTTCAACTTTTTTAAAGCCGAAATACTTCATGAAAATGTTCGACTTTTTTAAAGTAGAAATCCTATCGTGAAAATTTTCAACTCTTTTAAAGCCGAAATCTTTTCATGAAAATTTTCAACGTTTTTGAAGCCGAAATCTTTTCATGAAAATTTTCAACTTTTTTGAAGCCGAAATCTTTTCATGAAAATTTTCAACTTTTTTGAAGCCGAAATCTTTTCATGAAAATTTTCAACTTTTTTGAATTTGAAATACTTCATGAAAATTTTCAACTTTTTTAATTCCGAAATCCTGTCGTGAAAATTTTCAACTTTTTTGAATCCGAAATACTTCATGAAAATTTTCAACTTTTTTAAAGCCGAAATACTTCATGAAAATGTTCGACTTTTTTAATGTCGAAATCCTGTCGTGAAAATTTTCAACTCTTTTGAAGCCGAAATCTTTTCATGAAAATTTTCAACTTTTTTGAAGCCGAAATCTTTTCATGAAAATTTTCAACTTTTTTGAAGCTGAAATCTTTTCATGAAAATGTTCGACTTTTTTAAAGCCGAACCCTGTCGTGAAAATTTGTAACCTTTTTGAAGCCCAAATACTTTATGAAAATGTTCGACTTTTTTAAAGCCGAAATACTGTCGTGAAAATTTTCAACTTTTTTGTAGCCAAAATCTTGTCTTGAAAATTTTCAACTTTTTTGAAGCCGAAATCTTTTCATCAAAATTTTCAACTTTTTTGAAGCCGAAATCTTTTCATGAAAATTTTCAACTTTTTAGAAGCTGAAATACTTCATGAAAATGTTCGACTTTTTTAAAGCCGAAATCCTGTCGTGAAAATTTTCAACTTTTTTAAAGCCGAAATCTTTTCTTGAAAATTTTCAACTTTTTTGAAGCCGAAATCTTTTCATGAAAATTTTCAACTTTTTAGAAGCTGAAATACTTCATGAAAATGTGAGACTTTTTTAAAGCCGAAATCCTGTCGTGAAAATTTTCAACTTTTTTGAATCCGAAATACTTCATGAAAATTTTCAACTTTTTTAAAGCCGAAATACTTCATGAAAATGTTCGACTTTTTTAATGTCGAAATCCTGTCGTGAAAATTTTCAACTCTTTTGAAGCCGAAATCTTTTCATGAAAATTTTCAACTTTTTTGAAGCCGAAATCTTTTCATGAAAATTTTCAACTTTTTTGAAGCTGAAATACTTCATGAAAATGTTCGACTTTTTTAAAGCCGAAATCCGGTCGTGAAAATTTTCAACTTTTTTGAAGCCGAAATCTTTTCATGAAAATTTTCAACTTTTTTGAAGCCGAAATCTTTTCATGAAAATGTTCGACTTTTTTAAAGCCGAACCCTGTCGTGAAAATTTGTAACCTTTTTGAAGCCCAAATACTTTATGAAAATGTTCGACTTTTTTAAAGCCGAAATACTGTCGTGAAAATTTTCAACTTTTTTGTAGCCAAAATCTTGTCTTGAAAATTTTCAACTTTTTTGAAGCCGAAATCTTTTCATCAAAATTTTCAACTTTTTTGAAGCCGAAATCTTTTCATGAAAATTTTCAACTTTTTAGAAGCTGAAATACTTCATGAAAATGTTCGACTTTTTTAAAGCCGAAATCCTGTCGTGAAAATTTTCAACTTTTTTAAAGCCGAAATCTTTTCTTGAAAATTTTCAACTTTTTTGAAGCCGAAATCTTTTCATGAAAATTTTCAACTTTTTAGAAGCTGAAATACTTCATGAAAATGTGAGACTTTTTTAAAGCCGAAATCCTGTCGTGAAAATTTTCAACTTTTTTGAAACCGAAATCTTTTCATGAAAATTTTTAACTTTTTTGAAGCCGAAATCTTTTCATGAAAATTTTCAACTTTTTTGAAGCTGAAATACTTCATGAAAATGTTCGACTTTTTTAAAGCTGAAATCTTGTCGTGAAAATTTTCAACTTTTTTGAAGCCCAAATACTTCATGAAAATGTTCAACTTTTTTGAAGCCGAAATACTTCATGAAAATGTTCGAATTTTTAAAGCCGAAATCCTGTCGTGAAAATTTTCAACCTTTTTGAAGCCGAAATACTTCATGAAAATGTTCGACTTTTTTAAAGCCGAAATCCTTTCATGAAAATTTTCAACTTTTTTGAAGCCCAAATACTTTGTGAAAATGTTCAACTTTTTTAAAGCCGAAATCCTGTCGTGAAAATTTTCAACTTTTTTGAAGCCGAAATCTTTTCATGAAAATTTCAACTTTTTTGAAGCCGAAATCTTTTCATGAAAATTTTCAACTTTTTTGAAGCTGAAATACTTCATGAAAATGTTAGCCTTTTTGAAAGCCGAAATCCTGTCGTGAAAATTTTCAACTTTTTTGAAGCCGAAATCTTTTCATGAAAATTTTCAACTTTTTTGAAGCCGAAATCTTTTCATGAAAATTTTCAACTTTTTTGAAGCTGAAATACTTCATGAAAATGTTCGACTTTTTTAAAGCCGAAATCCTGTCGTGAAAATATTCAACTTTTTTGAAGCCCAAATACTTCATGAAAATGTTCAACTTTTTTGAAGCCGAAATCCTGTCGTGAAAATTTTCAACCTTTTTGAAGCCGAAATACTTCATGAAAATGTTCGACTTTTTTAAAGCCGAAATCTTTTCGTGAAAATTTTCAACTTTTTTGAAGACCAAATACTTCATGAAAATGTTCGACTTTTTTAAAGCCGAAATCCTGTCGTGAAAATTTTCAACTTTTTTGAATCCGAAATACTTCATGAAAATTTTCAACTTTTTTAAAGCCGAAATACTTCATGAAAATGTTCGACTTTTTTAATGTCGAAATCCTGTCGTGAAAATTTTCAACTCTTTTGAAGCCGAAATCTTTTCATGAAAATTTTGAACTTTTTTGAAGCCGAAATCTTTTCATGAAAATTTTCAACTTTTTTGAAGCTGAAATACTTCATGAAAATGTTCGACTTTTTTAAAGCCGAAATCCTGTCGTGAAAATTTTCAACTTTTTTGAAGCCGAAATCTTTTCATGAAAATTTTCAACTTTTTTGAAGCCGAAATCTTTTCATGAAAATGTTCGACTTTTTTAAAGCCGAACCCTGTCGTGAAAATTTGTAACCTTTTTGAAGCCGAAATACTTCATGAAAATGTTAGACTTTTTTAAAGCCGAAATCCTGTCGTGAAAATTTTCAACTTTTTTGAAGCCGAAATCTTTTCATGAAAATTTTCAACTTTTTTGAAACCGAAATCTTTTCATGAAAATTTTCAACTTTTTTGAAGCTGAAATACTTCATGAAAATGATAGACTTTTTTAAAGCCGAAATCCTGTCGTGAAAATTTTCATCTTTTTTGAAGCCCAAATACTTCATGAAAATGTTCGACTTTTTTAAAGCCGAAATACTGTCGTGAAAATTTTCAACTTTTTTGTAGCCAAAATCTTGTCTTGAAAATTTTCAACTTTTTTGAAGCCGAAATCTTTTCATGAAAATTTTCAACTTTTTTGAAGCCGAAATCTTTTCATGAAAATTTTCAACTTTTTAGAAGCTGAAATACTTCATGAAAATGTTCGACTTTTTTAAAGCCGAAATCCTGTCGTGAAAATTTTCAACTTTTTTAAAGCCGAAATCTTTTCTTGAAAATTTTCAACTTTTTTGAAGCCGAAATCTTTTCATGAAAATTTTCAACTTTTTAGAAGCTGAAATACTTCATGAAAATGTGAGACTTTTTTAAAGCCGAAATACTTCATGAAAATGTTCGAATTTTTAAAGCCGAAATCCTGTCGTGAAAATTTTCAACCTTTTTGAAGCCGAAATCTTTTCATGAAAATTTTCAACTTTTTTGAAGCCGAAATCTTTTCATGAAAATTTTCAACTTTTTTGAAGCTGAAATACTTCATGAAAATGTTCGACTTTTTTAACGCCGAAATCCTGTCGTGAAAATGTTCGACTTTTTTGAATCCGAAATACTTCATGAAAATTTTTGAAATTTTTTGAAGCCGAAATACTTCATGAAAATGTTCGACTTTTTTAAAGCCGAAATTCTGTCGTGAAAATTTTCAACTTTTTTGAAGCCGAAATCTTTTCATGAAAATTTTCAACTTTTTTGAAGCCGAAATCTTTTCATGAAAATTTTCAACTTTTTTGAAGCTGAAATACTTCATGAAAATGTTCGACTTTTTTAACGCCGAAATCCTGTCGTGAAAATGTTCGACTTTTTTGAATCCGAAATACTTCATGAAAATTTTTGAAATTTTTTGAAGCCGAAATACTTCATGAAAATGTTCGACTTTTTTAAAGCCGAAATTCTGTCGTGAAAATTTTCAACTTTTTTGAAGCCGAAATCTTTTCATGAAAATTTTCAACTTTTTTGAAGCCGAAATCTTTTCATGAAATTTTCAACTTTTTTGAATCTGAAATACTTCATGAAAATGTTCGACTTTTTTAACGCCGAAATCCTGTCGTGAAAATTTTCAACTTTTTTGAAGCCGAAATCTTTTCATGAAAATTTTCAACTTTTTTGAAGCCGAAATCTTTTCATGAAAATTTGCAACTTTTTTGAAGCCGAAATCTTTTCATGAAATTTTCAACTTTTTTGAATCTGAAATACTTCATGAAAATGTTCGACTTTTTTAACGCCGAAATCCTGTCGTGAAAATTTTCAACTTTTTTGAAGCCGAAATACTTCATGAAAATTTTCAACTTTTTTAAAGCCGAAATACTTCATGAAAATGTTCGACTTTTTTAAAGTCGAAATCCTGTCGTGAAAATGTTCAACTCTTTTGAAGCCGAAATCTTTTCATGAAAATTTTCAACTTTTTTGAAGCTGAAATACTTCATGAAAATGTTCGACTTTTTTAAAGCCGAAATCCTGTCGTGAAAATTTTCAACTTTTTTGAAGCCGAAATCTTTTCATGAAAATGTTCAACTTTTTTGAAGCCGAAATACTTCATGAAAATGTGAGACTTTTTTAAAGCCGAAATCCTGTCGTGAAAATTTTCAACTTTTTTAAAGCCGAAATCCTGTCGTGAAAATTTTCAACTTTTTTGAAGCCGAAATCTTTTCATGAAAATTTTCAACTTTTTTTAAGCCGAAATCTTTTCATGAAAATTTTCAACTTTTTTGAAGCTGAAATACTTCATGAAAATGTTCGACTTTTTTAACGCCGAAATCCTGTCGTGAAAATGTTCGACTTTTTTGAATCCGAAATACTTCATGAAAATTTTTGACATTTTTTGAAGCCGAAATACTTCATGAAAATGTTCGACTTTTTTAAAGCCGAAATTCTGTCGTGAAAATTTTCAACTTTTTTGAAGCCGAAATCCTGTCGTGAAAATTTTCAACTTTTTTGAAGCCGAAATCTTTTCATGAAAATTTTCAACTTTTTTGAAGCCGAAATCTTTTCATGAAAATTTGCAACTTTTTTGAAGCCGAAATCTTTTCATGAAATTTTCAACTTTTTTGAATCTGAAATACTTCATGAAAATGTTCGACTTTTTTAACGCCGAAATCCTGTCGTGAAAATTTTCAACTTTTTTAAAGCCGAAATACTTCATGAAAATGTTCGACTTTTTTAAAGTCGAAATCCTGTCGTGAAAATGTTCAACTCTTTTGAAGCCGAAATCTTTTCATGAAAATTTTCAACTTTTTTGAAGCTGAAATACTTCATGAAAATGTTCGACTTTTTTAAAGCCGAAATCCTGTCGTGAAAATTTTCAACTTTTTTGAAGCCGAAATCTTTTCATGAAAATGTTCAACTTTTTTGAAGCCGAAATACTTCATGAAAATGTGAGACTTTTTTAAAGCCGAAATCCTGTCGTGAAAATTTTCAACTTTTTTGAAGCCGAAATCTTTTCATGAAAATTTTCAACTTTTTTGAAGCCGAAATCTTTTCATGAAAATTTTCAACTTTTTTGAAGCTGAAATACTTCATGAAAATGTTCGACTTTTTTAAAGCGGAAATCCTGTCGTGAAAATTTTCAACTTTTTTGAAGCCCAAATACTTCATGAAAATGTTCAACTTTTTTGAAGCCGAAATACTTCATGAAAATGTGAGACTTTTTTAAAGCCGAAATCCTGTCGTGAAAATTTTCAACTTTTTTGAAGCCGAAATCTTTTCATGAAAATTTTCAACTTTTTTGAAGCTGAAATACTTCATGAAAATGTTCGACTTTTTTAAAGCCGAAATCCTGTCGTGAAAATTTTCAACTTTTTTGAAGCCCAAATACTTCATGAAAATGTTCAACTTTTTTGAAGCCGAAATACTTCATGAAAATTTGCAACTTTTTTGAAGCCGAAATCTTTTCATGAAATTTTCAACTTTTTTGAATCTGAAATACTTCATGAAAATGTTCGACTTTTTTAACGCCGAAATCCTGTCGTGAAAATTTTCAACTTTTTTGAAGCCGAAATACTTCATGAAAATTTTCAACTTTTTTAAAGCCGAAATACTTCATGAAAATGTTCGAATTTTTTAAAGTCGAAATCCTGTCGTGAAAATTTTCAACTCTTTTGAAGCCGAAATCTTTTCATGAAAATTTTCAACTTTTTTGAAGCCGAAATCTTTTCATGAAAATTTTCAACTTTTTTGAAGCTGAAATACTTCATGAAAATGTTCGACTTTTTTAAAGCCGAAATCCTTTCGTGAAAATTTTCAACTTTTTTGAAGCCCAAATACTTCATGAAAATGTTCGACTTTTTTAAAGCCGAAATCCTGTCGTGAAAATTTTCAACTTTTTTGAAGCCGAAATCTTTTCATGAAAATTTTCTACTTTTTTGAAGCCGAAATCTTTTCATGAAAATTTTCAACTTTTTTGAAGCTGAAATACTTCATGAAAATGTTCGACTTTTTTAACGCCGAAATCCTGTCGTGAAAATATTCAACTTTTTTGAAGCCCAAATATTTCGTGAAAATGTTCAACTTTTTTAAAGCCGAAATCCTGTCGTGAAAATTTTCAACATTTTTGAAGCCGAAATCTTTTCATGAAAATTTTCAACTTTTTTGAAGCTGAAATACTTCATGAAAATGTTCGACTTTTTTAACGCCGAAATCCTGTCGTGAAAATGTTCGACTTTTTTGAATCCGAAATACTTCATGAAAATTTTTGAAATTTTTTGAAGCCGAAATACTTCATGAAAATGTTCGACTTTTTTAAAGCCGAAATTCTGTCGTGAAAATTTTCAACTTTTTTGAAGCCGAAATCTTTTCATGAAAATTTTCAACTCTTTTGAAGCCGAAATCTTTTCATGAAAATTTTCAACTTTTTTGAAGCTAAAATACTTCATGAAAATGTTCGACTTTTTTAACGCCGAAATCCTGTCGTGAAAATGTTCGACTTTTTTGAATCCGAAATACTTCATGAAAATTTTTGAAATTTTTTGAAGCCGAAATACTTCATGAAAATGTTCGACTTTTTTAAAGCCGAAATCCTGTCGTGAAAATTTTCAACTTTTTTGAAGCCGAAATCTTTTCATGAAAATTTTCAACTTTTTTGAAGCCGAAATCTTTTCATGAAAATTTTCAACTTTTTTGAAGCTGAAATACTTCATGAAAATGTTCGACATTTTTAAAGCCGAAATCCTGTCGTGAAAATTTTCAACTTTTTTGAAGCCGAAATCTTTTCATGAAAATTTTCAACTTTTTTGAAGCCGAAATCTTTTCATGAAAATTTTCAACTTTTTTGAAGCCGAAATCTTTTCATGAAAATTTTCAACTTTTTTGAAGCTGAAATACTTCATGAAAATGTTCGACTTTTTTAACGCCGAAATCCTGTCGTGAAAATGTTCGACTTTTTTGAATCCGAAATACTTCATGAAAATTTTTGAAATTTTTTGAAGCCGAAATACTTCATGAAAATGTGAGACTTTTTTAAAGCCGAAATCCTGTCGTGAAAATTTTCAACTTTTTTAAAGCCGAAATCCTGTCGTGAAAATTTTCAACTTTTTTGAAGCCGAAATCTTTTCATGAAAATTTTCAACTTTTTTGAAGCCGAAATCTTTTCATGAAAATTTTCAACTTTTTTGAAGCTGAAATACTTCATGAAAATGTTCGACTTTTTTAACGCCGAAATCCTGTCGTGAAAATGTTCGACTTTTTTGAATCCGAAATACTTAATGAAAATTTTTGAAATTTTTTGAAGCCGAAATACTTCATGAAAATGTTCGACTTTTTTAAAGCCGAAATTCTGTCGTGAAAATTTTCAACTTTTTTGAAGCCGAAATCCTGTCGTGAAAATTTTCAACTTTTTTGAAGCCGAAATCTTTTCATGAAAATTTTCAACTTTTTTGAAGCCGAAATCTTTTCATGAAAATTTGCAACTTTTTTGAAGCCGAAATCTTTTCATGAAATTTTCAACTTTTTTGAATCTGAAATACTTCATGAAAATGTTCGACTTTTTTAACGACGAAATCCTGTCGTGAAAATTTTCAACTTTTTTGAAGCCGAAATACTTCATGAAAATGTTCGACTTTTTTAAAGCCGAAATCCTGTCGTGAAAATTTTCAACTTTTTTGAAGCCCAAATACTTCATGAAAATGTTCAACTTTTTTGAAGCCCAAATACTTCATGAAAATGTGAGACTTTTTTAAAGCCGAAATCCTGTCGTGAAAATTTTCAACTTTTTTGAAGCCGAAATCTTTTCATGAAAATGTTCAAATTTTTTGAAGCCGAAATACTTCATGAAAATGTGAAACTTTTTAAAGCCGAAATCTTGTCGTGAAAATTTTCAACTTTTTTGAAGCCCAAATACTTCATGAAAATGTTCAACTTTTTTGAAGCCGAAATACTTCATGAAAATGTTCGACTTTTTTAAAGCCGAAATCCTTTCATGAAAATTTTCAACTTTTTTGAAGCCCAAATACTTCGTGAAAATGTTCAACTTTTTTAAAGCCGAAATCCTGTCGTGAAAATTTTCAACTTTTTTGAAGCCGAAATCTTTTCATGAAAATTTTCAACTTTTTTGAAGCCGAAATCTTTTCATGAAAATTTTCAACTTTTTTGAAGCTGAAATACTTCATGAAAATGTTCGACTTTTTTAACGCCGAAATCCTGTCGTGAAAATGTTCGACTTTTTTGAATCCGAAATACTTCATGAAAATTTTTGAAATTTTTTGAAGCCGAAATACTTCATGAAAATGTTCGACTTTTTTAAAGCCGAAATTCTGTCGTGAAAATTTTCAACTTTTTTGAAGCCGAAATCTTTTCATGAAAATTTTCAACTTTTTTGAAGCGGAAATCTTTTCATGAAAATTTTCAACTTTTTTGAAGCTGAAATACTTCATGAAAATGTTCGACTTTTTTAACGCCGAAATCCTGTCGTGAAAATGTTCGACTTTTTTGAATCCGAAATACTTCATGAAAATTTTTGAAATTTTTTGAAGCCGAAATACTTCATGAAAATGTTCGACTTTTTTAAAGCCGAAATTCTGTCGTGAAAATTTTCAACTTTTTTGAAGCCGAAATCCTGTCGTGAAAATTTTCAACTTTTTTGAAGCCGAAATCTTTTCATGAAAATTTTCAACTTTTTTGAAGCCGAAATCTTTTCATGAAAATTTGCAACTTTTTTGAAGCCGAAATCTTTTCATGAAATTTTCAACTTTTTTGAATCTGAAATACTTCATGAAAATGTTCGACTTTTTTAACGCCGAAATCCTGTCGTGAAAATTTTCAACTTTTTTGAAGCCGAAATACTTCATGAAAATTTTCAACTTTTTTAAAGCCGAAATACTTCATGAAAATGTTCGACTTTTTTAAAGTCGAAATCCTGTCGTGAAAATGTTCAACTCTTTTGAAGCCGAAATCTTTTCATGAAAATTTTCAACTTTTTTGAAGCTGAAATACTTCATGAAAATGTGAGACTTTTTTAAAGCCGAAATCCTGTCGTGAAAATTTTCAACTTTTTTAAAGCCGAAATCCTGTCGTGAAAATTTTCAACTTTTTTGAAGCCGAAATCTTTTCATGAAAATTTTCAACTTTTTTGAAGCCGAAATCTTTTCATGAAAATTTTCAACTTTTTTGAAGCCGAAATACTTCATGAAAATGTGAGACTTTTTTAAAGCCGAAATCCTGTCGTGAAAATTTTCAACTTTTTTAAAGCCGAAATCCTGTCGTGAAAATTTTCAACTTTTTTGAAGCCGAAATCTTTTCATGAAAATTTTCAACTTTTTTGAAGCCGAAATCTTTTCATGAAAATTTTCAACTTTTTTGAAGCTGAAATACTTCATGAAAATGTTCGACTTTTTTAACGCCGAAATCCTGTCGTGAAAATGTTCGACTTTTTTGAATCCGAAATACTTCATGAAAATTTTCAACTTTTTTGAAGCCGAAATCCTGTCGTGAAAATTTTCAACTTTTTTGAAGCCGAAATCTTTTCATGAAAATTTTCAACTTTTTTGAAGCCGAAATCTTTTCATGAAAATTTGCAACTTTTTTGAAGCCGAAATCTTTTCATGAAATTTTCAAATTTTTTGAATCTGAAATACTTCATGAAAATGTTCGACTTTTTTAACGCCGAAATCCTGTCGTGAAAATTTTCAACTTTTTTGAAGCCGAAATACTTCATGAAAATTTTCAACTTTTTTAAAGCCGAAATACTTCATGAAAATGTTCGACTTTTTTAAAGTCGAAATCCTGTCGTGAAAATGTTCAACTCTTTTGAAGCCGAAATCTTTTCATGAAAATTTTCAACTTTTTTGAAGCTGAAATACTTCATGAAAATGTTCGACTTTTTTAAAGCCGAAATCCTGTCGTGAAAATTTTCAACTTTTTTGAAGCCGAAATCTTTTCATGAAAATGTTCAACTTTTTTGAAGCCGAAATACTTCATGAAAATGTGAGACTTTTTTAAAGCCGAAATCCTGTCGTGAAAATTTTCAACTTTTTTGAAGCCGAAATCTTTTCATGAAAATTTTCAACTTTTTTGAAGCCGAAATCTTTTCATGAAAATTTTCAACTTTTTTGAAGCTGAAATACTTCATGAAAATGTTCGACTTTTTTAAAGCGGAAATCCTGTCGTGAAAATTTTCAACTTTTTTGAAGCCCAAATACTTCATGAAAATGTTCAACTTTTTTGAAGCCGAAATACTTCATGAAAATGTGAGACTTTTTTAAAGCCGAAATCCTGTCGTGAAAATTTTCAACTTTTTTGAAGCCGAAATCTTTTCATGAAAATTTTCAACTTTTTTGAAGCTGAAATACTTCATGAAAATGTTCGACTTTTTTAAAGCCGAAATCCTGTCGTGAAAATTTTCAACTTTTTTGAAGCCCAAATACTTCATGAAAATGTTCAACTTTTTTGAAGCCGAAATACTTCATGAAAATGTTCGACTTTTTTAAAGCCGAAATCCTGTCGTGAAAATTTTCAACCTTTTTGAAGCCGAAATCTTTTCATGAAAATTTTCAACTTTTTTGAAGCCGAAATCTTTTCATGAAAATTTTCAACTTTTTTGAAGCCGAAATCTTTTCATGAAAATTTGCAACTTTTTTGAAGCCGAAATCTTTTCATGAAATTTTCAACTTTTTTGAATCTGAAATACTTCATGAAAATGTTCGACTTTTTTAACGCCGAAATCCTGTCGTGAAAATGTTCGACTTTTTTGAATCCGAAATACTTCATGAAAATTTTTGAAATTTTTTGAAGCCGAAATACTTCATGAAAATGTTCGACTTTTTTAAAGCCGAAATTCTGTCGTGAAAATTTTCAACTTTTTTGAAGCCGAAATCCTGTCGTGAAAATTTTCAACTTTTTTGAAGCCGAAATCTTTTCATGAAAATTTTCAACTTTTTTGAATCCGAAATCTTTTCATGAAAATTTGCAACTTTTTTGAAGCCGAAATCTTTTCATGAAATTTTCAACTTTTTTGAATCTGAAATACTTCATGAAAATGTTCGACTTTTTTAACGCCGAAATCCTGTCGTGAAAATTTTCAACTTTTTTGAAGCCGAAATACTTCATGAAAATTTTCAACTTTTTTAAAGCCGAAATACTTCATGAAAATGTTCGACTTTTTTAAAGTCGAAATCCTGTCGTGAAAATGTTCAACTCTTTTGAAGCCGAAATCTTTTCATGAAAATTTTCAACTTTTTTGAAGCTGAAATACTTCATGAAAATGTTCGACTTTTTTAAAGCCGAAATCCTGTCGTGAAAATTTTCAACTTTTTTGAAGCCGAAATCTTTTCATGAAAATGTTCAACTTTTTTGAAGCCGAAATACTTCATGAAAATGTGAGACTTTTTTAAAGCCGAAATCCTGTCGTGAAAATTTTCAACTTTTTTAAAGCCGAAATCCTGTCGTGAAAATTTTCAACTTTTTTGAAGCCGAAATCTTTTCATGAAAATTTTCAACTTTTTTGAAGCCGAAATCTTTTCATGAAAATTTTCAACTTTTTTGAAGCCGAAATACTTCATGAAAATGTGAGACTTTTTTAAAGCCGAAATCCTGTCGTGAAAATTTTCAACTTTTTTAAAGCCGAAATCCTGTCGTGAAAATTTTCAACTTTTTTGAAGCCGAAATCTTTTCATGAAAATTTTCAACTTTTTTGAAGCCGAAATCTTTTCATGAAAATTTTCAACTTTTTTGAAGCTGAAATACTTCATGAAAATGTTCGACTTTTTTAACGCCGAAATCCTGTCGTGAAAATGTTCGACTTTTTTGAATCCGAAATACTTCATGAAAATTTTCAACTTTTTTGAAGCCGAAATCCTGTCGTGAAAATTTTCAACTTTTTTGAAGCCGAAATCTTTTCATGAAAATTTTCAACTTTTTTGAAGCCGAAATCTTTTCATGAAAATTTGCAACTTTTTTGAAGCCGAAATCTTTTCATGAAATTTTCAACTTTTTTGAATCTGAAATACTTCATGAAAATGTTCGACTTTTTTAACGCCGAAATCCTGTCGTGAAAATTTTCAACTTTTTTGAAGCCGAAATACTTCATGAAAATTTTCAACTTTTTTAAAGCCGAAATACTTCATGAAAATGTTCGACTTTTTTAAAGTCGAAATCCTGTCGTGAAAATGTTCAACTCTTTTGAAGCCGAAATCTTTTCATGAAAATTTTCAACTTTTTTGAAGCTGAAATACTTCATGAAAATGTTCGACTTTTTTAAAGCCGAAATCCTGTCGTGAAAATTTTCAACTTTTTTGAAGCCGAAATCTTTTCATGAAAATGTTCAACTTTTTTGAAGCCGAAATACTTCATGAAAATGTGAGACTTTTTTAAAGCCGAAATCCTGTCGTGAAAATTTTCAACTTTTTTAAAGCCGAAATCCTGTCGTGAAAATTTTCAACTTTTTTGAAGCCGAAATCTTTTCATGAAAATTTTCAACTTTTTTGAAGCCGAAATCTTTTCATGAAAATTTTCAACTTTTTTGAAGCCGAAATACTTCATGAAAATGTGAGACTTTTTTAAAGCCGAAATCCTGTCGTGAAAATTTTCAACTTTTTTAAAGCCGAAATCCTGTCGTGAAAATTTTCAACTTTTTTGAAGCCGAAATCTTTTCATGAAAATTTTCAACTTTTTTGAAGCCGAAATCTTTTCATGAAAATTTTCAACTTTTTTGAAGCTGAAATACTTCATGAAAATGTTCGACTTTTTTAACGCCGAAATCCTGTCGTGAAAATGTTCGACTTTTTTGAATCCGAAATACTTCATGAAAATTTTCAACTTTTTTGAAGCCGAAATCCTGTCGTGAAAATTTTCAACTTTTTTGAAGCCGAAATCTTTTCATGAAAATTTTCAACTTTTTTGAAGCCGAAATCTTTTCATGAAAATTTGCAACTTTTTTGAAGCCGAAATCTTTTCATGAAATTTTCAAATTTTTTGAATCTGAAATACTTCATGAAAATGTTCGACTTTTTTAACGCCGAAATCCTGTCGTGAAAATTTTCAACTTTTTTGAAGCCGAAATACTTCATGAAAATTTTCAACTTTTTTAAAGCCGAAATACTTCATGAAAATGTTCGACTTTTTTAAAGTCGAAATCCTGTCGTGAAAATGTTCAACTCTTTTGAAGCCGAAATCTTTTCATGAAAATTTTCAACTTTTTTGAAGCTGAAATACTTCATGAAAATGTTCGACTTTTTTAAAGCCGAAATCCTGTCGTGAAAATTTTCAACTTTTTTGAAGCCGAAATCTTTTCATGAAAATGTTCAACTTTTTTGAAGCCGAAATACTTCATGAAAATGTGAGACTTTTTTAAAGCCGAAATCCTGTCGTGAAAATTTTCAACTTTTTTGAAGCCGAAATCTTTTCATGAAAATTTTCAACTTTTTTGAAGCCGAAATCTTTTCATGAAAATTTTCAACTTTTTTGAAGCTGAAATACTTCATGAAAATGTTCGACTTTTTTAAAGCGGAAATCCTGTCGTGAAAATTTTCAACTTTTTTGAAGCCCAAATACTTCATGAAAATGTTCAACTTTTTTGAAGCCGAAATACTTCATGAAAATGTGAGACTTTTTTAAAGCCGAAATCCTGTCGTGAAAATGTTCAACTCTTTTGAAGCCGAAATCTTTTCATGAAAATTTTCAACTTTTTTGAAGCTGAAATACTTCATGAAAATGTTCGACTTTTTTAAAGCCGAAATCCTGTCGTGAAAATTTTCAACTTTTTTGAAGCCGAAATCTTTTCATGAAAATGTTCAACTTTTTTGAAGCCGAAATACTTCATGAAAATGTGAGACTTTTTTAAAGCCGAAATCCTGTCGTGAAAATTTTCAACTTTTTTGAAGCCGAAATCTTTTCATGAAAATTTTCAACTTTTTTGAAGCCGAAATCTTTTCATGAAAATTTTCAACTTTTTTGAAGCTGAAATACTTCATGAAAATGTTCGACTTTTTTAAAGCGGAAATCCTGTCGTGAAAATTTTCAACTTTTTTGAAGCCCAAATACTTCATGAAAATGTTCAACTTTTTTGAAGCCGAAATACTTCATGAAAATGTGAGACTTTTTTAAAGCCGAAATCCTGTCGTGAAAATTTTCAACTTTTTTGAAGCCGAAATCTTTTCATGAAAATTTTCAACTTTTTTGAAGCTGAAATACTTCATGAAAATGTTCGACTTTTTTAAAGCCGAAATCCTGTCGTGAAAATTTTCAACTTTTTTGAAGCCCAAATACTTCATGAAAATGTTCAACTTTTTTGAAGCCGAAATACTTCATGAAAATGTTCGACTTTTTTAAAGCCGAAATCCTGTCGTGAAAATTTTCAACCTTTTTGAAGCCGAAATCTTTTCATGAAAATTTTCAACTTTTTTGAAGCCGAAATCTTTTCATGAAAATTTTCAACTTTTTTGAAGCCGAAATCTTTTCATGAAAATTTGCAACTTTTTTGAAGCCGAAATCTTTTCATGAAATTTTCAACTTTTTTGAATCTGAAATACTTCATGAAAATGTTCGACTTTTTTAACGCCGAAATCCTGTCGTGAAAATTTTCAACTCTTTTGAAGCCGAAATCTTTTCATGAAAATTTTCAACTTTTTTGAAGCCGAAATCTTTTCATGAAAATTTTCAACTTTTTTGAAGCTGAAATACTTCATGAAAATGTTCGACTTTTTTAAAGCCGAAATCCTTTCGTGAAAATTTTCAACTTTTTTGAAGCCCAAATACTTCATGAAAATGTTCGACTTTTTTAAAGCCGAAATCCTGTCGTGAAAATTTTCAACTTTTTTGAAGCCGAAATCTTTTCATGAAAATTTTCTACTTTTTTGAAGCCGAAATCTTTTCATGAAAATTTTCAACTTTTTTGAAGCTGAAATACTTCATGAAAATGTTCGACTTTTTTAACGCCGAAATCCTGTCGTGAAAATATTCAACTTTTTTGAAGCCCAAATATTTCGTGAAAATGTTCAACTTTTTTAAAGCCGAAATCCTGTCGTGAAAATTTTCAACTTTTTTGAAGCCGAAATCTTTTCATGAAAATTTTCAACTTTTTTGAAGCTGAAATACTTCATGAAAATGTTCGACTTTTTTAACGCCGAAATCCTGTCGTGAAAATGTTCGACTTTTTTGAATCCGAAATACTTCATGAAAATTTTTGAAATTTTTTGAAGCCGAAATACTTCATGAAAATGTTCGACTTTTTTAAAGCCGAAATTCTGTCGTGAAAATTTTCAACTTTTTTGAAGCCGAAATCTTTTCATGAAAATTTTCAACTCTTTTGAAGCCGAAATCTTTTCATGAAAATTTTCAACTTTTTTGAAGCTAAAATACTTCATGAAAATGTTCGACTTTTTTAACGCCGAAATCCTGTCGTGAAAATGTTCGACTTTTTTGAATCCGAAATACTTCATGAAAATTTTTGAAATTTTTTGAAGCCGAAATACTTCATGAAAATGTTCGACTTTTTTAAAGCCGAAATCCTGTCGTGAAAATTTTCAACTTTTTTGAAGCCGAAATCTTTTCATGAAATTTTCAACTTTTTTGAATCTGAAATACTTCATGAAAATGTTCGACTTTTTTAACGCCGAAATCCTGTCGTGAAAATTTTCAACTTTTTTGAAGCCGAAATACTTCATGAAAATTTTCAACTTTTTTAAAGCCGAAATACTTCATGAAAATGTTCGACTTTTTTAAAGTCGAAATCCTGTCGTGAAAATGTTCAACTCTTTTGAAGCCGAAATCTTTTCATGAAAATTTTCAACTTTTTTGAAGCTGAAATACTTCATGAAAATGTTCGACTTTTTTAAAGCCGAAATCCTGTCGTGAAAATTTTCAACTTTTTTGAAGCCGAAATCTTTTCATGAAAATGTTCAACTTTTTTGAAGCCGAAATACTTCATGAAAATGTGAGACTTTTTTAAAGCCGAAATCCTGTCGTGAAAATTTTCAACTTTTTTAAAGCCGAAATCCTGTCGTGAAAATTTTCAACTTTTTTGAAGCCGAAATCTTTTCATGAAAATTTTCAACTTTTTTGAAGCCGAAATCTTTTCATGAAAATTTTCAACTTTTTTGAAGCTGAAATACTTCATGAAAATGTTCGACTTTTTTAACGCCGAAATCCTGTCGTGAAAATGTTAGACTTTTTTGAATCCGAAATACTTCATGAAAATTTTTGACATTTTTTGAAGCCGAAATACTTCATGAAAATGTTCGACTTTTTTAAAGCCGAAATTCTGTCGTGAAAATTTTCAACTTTTTTGAAGCCGAAATCCTGTCGTGAAAATTTTCAACTTTTTTGAAGCCGAAATCTTTTCATGAAAATTTTCAACTTTTTTGAAGCCGAAATCTTTTCATGAAAATTTGCAACTTTTTTGAAGCCGAAATCTTTTCATGAAATTTTCAACTTTTTTGAATCTGAAATACTTCATGAAAATGTTCGACTTTTTTAACGCCGAAATCCTGTCGTGAAAATTTTCAACTTTTTTGAAGCCGAAATACTTCATGAAAATGTTCGACTTTTTTAAAGTCGAAATCCTGTCGTGAAAATGTTCAACTCTTTTGAAGCCGAAATCTTTTCATGAAAATTTTCAACTTTTTTGAAGCTGAAATACTTCATGAAAATGTTCGACTTTTTTAAAGCCGAAACCCTGTCGTGAAAATTTTCAACTTTTTTGAAGCCGAAATCTTTTCATGAAAATGTTCAACTTTTTTGAAGCCGAAATACTTCATGAAAATGTGAGACTTTTTTAAAGCCGAAATCCTGTCGTGAAAATTTTCAACTTTTTTGAAGCCGAAATCTTTTCATGAAAATTTTCAACTTTTTTGAAGCCGAAATCTTTTCATGAAAATTTTCAACTTTTTTGAAGCTGAAATACTTCATGAAAATGTTCGACTTTTTTAAAGCGGAAATCCTGTCGTGAAAATTTTCAACTTTTTTGAAGCCCAAATACTTCATGAAAATGTTCAACTTTTTTGAAGCCGAAATACTTCATGAAAATGTGAGACTTTTTTAAAGCCGAAATCCTGTCGTGAAAATTTTCAACTTTTTTGAAGCCGAAATCTTTTCATGAAAATTTTCAACTTTTTTGAAGCTGAAATACTTCATGAAAATGTTCGACTTTTTTAAAGCCGAAATCCTGTCGTGAAAATTTTCAACTTTTTTGAAGCCCAAATACTTCATGAAAATGTTCAACTTTTTTGAAGCCGAAATACTTCATGAAAATGTTCGACTTTTTTAAAGCCGAAATCCTGTCGTGAAAATTTTCAACCTTTTTGAAGCCGAAATCTTTTCATGAAAATTTTCAACTTTTTTGAAGCCGAAATCTTTTCATGAAAATTTTCAACTTTTTTGAAGCCGAAATCTTTTCATGAAAATTTGCAACTTTTTTGAAGCCGAAATCTTTTCATGAAATTTTCAACTTTTTTGAATCTGAAATACTTCATGAAAATGTTCGACTTTTTTAACGCCGAAATCCTGTCGTGAAAATTTTCAACTTTTTTGAAGCCGAAATACTTCATGAAAATTTTCGAATTTTTTAAAGTCGAAATCCTGTCGTGAAAATTTTCAACTCTTTTGAAGCCGAAATCTTTTCATGAAAATTTTCAACTTTTTTGAAGCCGAAATCTTTTCATGAAAATTTTCAACTTTTTTGAAGCTGAAATACTTCATGAAAATGTTCGACTTTTTTAAAGCCGAAATCCTTTCGTGAAAATTTTCAACTTTTTTGAAGCCCAAATACTTCATGAAAATGTTCGACTTTTTTAAAGCCGAAATCCTGTCGTGAAAATTTTCAACTTTTTTGAAGCCGAAATCTTTTCATGAAAATTTTCTACTTTTTTGAAGCCGAAATCTTTTCATGAAAATTTTCAACTTTTTTGAAGCTGAAATACTTCATGAAAATGTTCGACTTTTTTAACGCCGAAATCCTGTCGTGAAAATATTCAACTTTTTTGAAGCCCAAATATTTCGTGAAAATGTTCAACTTTTTTAAAGCCGAAATCCTGTCGTGAAAATTTTCAACTTTTTTGAAGCCGAAATCTTTTCATGAAAATTTTCAACTTTTTTGAAGCTGAAATACTTCATGAAAATGTTCGACTTTTTTAACGCCGAAATCCTGTCGTGAAAATGTTCGACTTTTTTGAATCCGAAATACTTCATGAAAATTTTTGAAATTTTTTGAAGCCGAAATACTTCATGAAAATGTTCGACTTTTTTAAAGCCGAAATTCTGTCGTGAAAATTTTCAACTTTTTTGAAGCCGAAATCTTTTCATGAAAATTTTCAACTCTTTTGAAGCCGAAATCTTTTCATGAAAATTTTCAACTTTTTTGAAGCTAAAATACTTCATGAAAATGTTCGACTTTTTTAACGCCGAAATCCTGTCGTGAAAATGTTCGACTTTTTTGAATCCGAAATACTTCATGAAAATTTTTGAAATTTTTTGAAGCCGAAATACTTCATGAAAATGTTCGACTTTTTTAAAGCCGAAATCCTGTCGTGAAAATTTTCAACTTTTTTGAAGCCGAAATCTTTTCATGAAAATTTTCAACTTTTTTGAAGCCGAAATCTTTTCATGAAAATTTTCAACTTTTTTGAAGCTGAAATACTTCATGAAAATGTTCGACTTTTTTAACGCCGAAATCCTGTCGTGAAAATTTTCAACTTTTTTGAAGCCGAAATACTTCATGAAAATTTTCAACTTTTTTAAAGCCGAAATACTTCATGAAAATGTTCGACTTTTTTAAAGTCGAAATCCTGTCGTGAAAATGTTCAACTCTTTTGAAGCCGAAATCTTTTCATGAAAATTTTCAACTTTTTTGAAGCTGAAATACTTCATGAAAATGTTCGACTTTTTTAAAGCCGAAATCCTGTCGTGAAAATTTTCAACTTTTTTGAAGCCGAAATCTTTTCATGAAAATGTTCAACTTTTTTGAAGCCGAAATACTTCATGAAAATGTGAGACTTTTTTAAAGCCGAAATCCTCTCGTGAAAATTTTCAACTTTTTTGAAGCCGAAATCTTTTCATGAAAATTTTCAACTTTTTTGAAGCCGAAATCTTTTCATGAAAATTTTCAACTTTTTTGAAGCTGAAATACTTCATGAAAATGTTCGACTTTTTTAAAGCGGAAATCCTGTCGTGAAAATTTTCAACTTTTTTGAAGCCCAAATACTTCATGAAAATGTTCAACTTTTTTGAAGCCGAAATACTTCATGAAAATGTGAGACTTTTTTAAAGCCGAAATCCTGTCGTGAAAATGTTCAACTCTTTTGAAGCCGAAATCTTTTCATGAAAATTTTCAACTTTTTTGAAGCTGAAATACTTCATGAAAATGTTCGACTTTTTTAAAGCCGAAATCCTGTCGTGAAAATTTTCAACTTTTTTGAAGCCGAAATCTTTTCATGAAAATGTTCAACTTTTTTGAAGCCGAAATACTTCATGAAAATGTGAGACTTTTTTAAAGCCGAAATCCTGTCGTGAAAATTTTCAACTTTTTTGAAGCCGAAATCTTTTCATGAAAATTTTCAACTTTTTTGAAGCCGAAATCTTTTCATGAAAATTTTCAACTTTTTTGAAGCTGAAATACTTCATGAAAATGTTCGACTTTTTTAAAGCGGAAATCCTGTCGTGAAAATTTTCAACTTTTTTGAAGCCCAAATACTTCATGAAAATGTTCAACTTTTTTGAAGCCGAAATACTTCATGAAAATGTGAGACTTTTTTAAAGCCGAAATCCTGTCGTGAAAATTTTCAACTTTTTTGAAGCCGAAATCTTTTCATGAAAATTTTCAACTTTTTTGAAGCTGAAATACTTCATGAAAATGTTCGACTTTTTTAAAGCCGAAATCCTGTCGTGAAAATTTTCAACTTTTTTGAAGCCCAAATACTTCATGAAAATGTTCAACTTTTTTGAAGCCGAAATACTTCATGAAAATGTTCGACTTTTTTAAAGCCGAAATCCTGTCGTGAAAATTTTCAACCTTTTTGAAGCCGAAATCTTTTCATGAAAATTTTCAACTTTTTTGAAGCCGAAATCTTTTCATGAAAATTTTCAACTTTTTTGAAGCCGAAATCTTTTCATGAAAATTTGCAACTTTTTTGAAGCCGAAATCTTTTCATGAAATTTTCAACTTTTTTGAATCTGAAATACTTCATGAAAATGTTCGACTTTTTTAACGCCGAAATCCTGTCGTGAAAATTTTCAACTCTTTTGAAGCCGAAATCTTTTCATGAAAATTTTCAACTTTTTTGAAGCCGAAATCTTTTCATGAAAATTTTCAACTTTTTTGAAGCTGAAATACTTCATGAAAATGTTCGACTTTTTTAAAGCCGAAATCCTTTCGTGAAAATTTTCAACTTTTTTGAAGCCCAAATACTTCATGAAAATGTTCGACTTTTTTAAAGCCGAAATCCTGTCGTGAAAATTTTCAACTTTTTTGAAGCCGAAATCTTTTCATGAAAATTTTCTACTTTTTTGAAGCCGAAATCTTTTCATGAAAATTTTCAACTTTTTTGAAGCTGAAATACTTCATGAAAATGTTCGACTTTTTTAACGCCGAAATCCTGTCGTGAAAATATTCAACTTTTTTGAAGCCCAAATATTTCGTGAAAATGTTCAACTTTTTTAAAGCCGAAATCCTGTCGTGAAAATTTTCAACTTTTTTGAAGCCGAAATCTTTTCATGAAAATTTTCAACTTTTTTGAAGCTGAAATACTTCATGAAAATGTTCGACTTTTTTAACGCCGAAATCCTGTCGTGAAAATGTTCGACTTTTTTGAATCCGAAATACTTCATGAAAATTTTTGAAATTTTTTGAAGCCGAAATACTTCATGAAAATGTTCGACTTTTTTAAAGCCGAAATTCTGTCGTGAAAATTTTCAACTTTTTTGAAGCCGAAATCTTTTCATGAAAATTTTCAACTCTTTTGAAGCCGAAATCTTTTCATGAAAATTTTCAACTTTTTTGAAGCTAAAATACTTCATGAAAATGTTCGACTTTTTTAACGCCGAAATCCTGTCGTGAAAATGTTCGACTTTTTTGAATCCGAAATACTTCATGAAAATTTTTGAAATTTTTTGAAGCCGAAATACTTCATGAAAATGTTCGACTTTTTTAAAGCCGAAATCCTGTCGTGAAAATTTTCAACTTTTTTGAAGCCGAAATCTTTTCATGAAATTTTCAACTTTTTTGAATCTGAAATACTTCATGAAAATGTTCGACTTTTTTAACGCCGAAATCCTGTCGTGAAAATTTTCAACTTTTTTGAAGCCGAAATACTTCATGAAAATTTTCAACTTTTTTAAAGCCGAAATACTTCATGAAAATGTTCGACTTTTTTAAAGTCGAAATCCTGTCGTGAAAATGTTCAACTCTTTTGAAGCCGAAATCTTTTCATGAAAATTTTCAACTTTTTTGAAGCTGAAATACTTCATGAAAATGTTCGACTTTTTTAAAGCCGAAATCCTGTCGTGAAAATTTTCAACTTTTTTGAAGCCGAAATCTTTTCATGAAAATGTTCAACTTTTTTGAAGCCGAAATACTTCATGAAAATGTGAGACTTTTTTAAAGCCGAAATCCTGTCGTGAAAATTTTCAACTTTTTTAAAGCCGAAATCCTGTCGTGAAAATTTTCAACTTTTTTGAAGCCGAAATCTTTTCATGAAAATTTTCAACTTTTTTGAAGCCGAAATCTTTTCATGAAAATTTTCAACTTTTTTGAAGCTGAAATACTTCATGAAAATGTTCGACTTTTTTAACGCCGAAATCCTGTCGTGAAAATGTTCGACTTTTTTGAATCCGAAATACTTCATGAACATTTTTGACATTTTTTGAAGCCGAAATACTTCATGAAAATGTTCGACTTTTTTAAAGCCGAAATTCTGTCGTGAAAATTTTCAACTTTTTTGAAGCCGAAATCCTGTCGTGAAAATTTTCAACTTTTTTGAAGCCGAAATCTTTTCATGAAAATTTTCAACTTTTTTGAAGCCGAAATCTTTTCATGAAAATTTGCAACTTTTTTGAAGCCGAAATCTTTTCATGAAATTTTCAACTTTTTTGAATCTGAAATACTTCATGAAAATGTTCGACTTTTTTAACGCCGAAATCCTGTCGTGAAAATTTTCAACTTTTTTGAAGCCGAAATACTTCATGAAAATTTTCAACTTTTTTAAAGCCGAAATACTTCATGAAAATGTTCGACTTTTTTAAAGTCGAAATCCTGTCGTGAAAATGTTCAACTCTTTTGAAGCCGAAATCTTTTCATGAAAATTTTCAACTTTTTTGAAGCTGAAATACTTCATGAAAATGTTCGACTTTTTTAAAGCCGAAATCCTGTCGTGAAAATTTTCAACTTTTTTGAAGCCGAAATCTTTTCATGAAAATGTTCAACTTTTTTGAAGCCGAAATACTTCATGAAAATGTGAGACTTTTTTAAAGCCGAAATCCTGTCGTGAAAATTTTCAACTTTTTTGAAGCCGAAATCTTTTCATGAAAATTTTCAACTTTTTTGAAGCCGAAATCTTTTCATGAAAATTTTCAACTTTTTTGAAGCTGAAATACTTCATGAAAATGTTCGACTTTTTTAAAGCGGAAATCCTGTCGTGAAAATTTTCAACTTTTTTGAAGCCCAAATACTTCATGAAAATGTTCAACTTTTTTGAAGCCGAAATACTTCATGAAAATGTGAGACTTTTTTAAAGCCGAAATCCTGTCGTGAAAATTTTCAACTTTTTTGAAGCCGAAATCTTTTCATGAAAATTTTCAACTTTTTTGAAGCTGAAATACTTCATGAAAATGTTCGACTTTTTTAAAGCCGAAATCCTGTCGTGAAAATTTTCAACTTTTTTGAAGCCCAAATACTTCATGAAAATGTTCAACTTTTTTGAAGCCGAAATACTTCATGAAAATGTTCGACTTTTTTAAAGCCGAAATCCTGTCGTGAAAATTTTCAACCTTTTTGAAGCCGAAATCTTTTCATGAAAATTTTCAACTTTTTTGAAGCCGAAATCTTTTCATGAAAATTTTCAACTTTTTTGAAGCCGAAATCTTTTCATGAAAATTTGCAACTTTTTTGAAGCCGAAATCTTTTCATGAAATTTTCAACTTTTTTGAATCTGAAATACTTCATGAAAATGTTCGACTTTTTTAACGCCGAAATCCTGTCGTGAAAATTTTCAACTTTTTTGAAGCCGAAATACTTCATGAAAATTTTCAACTTTTTTAAAGCCGAAATACTTCATGAAAATGTTCGAATTTTTTAAAGTCGAAATCCTGTCGTGAAAATTTTCAACTCTTTTGAAGCCGAAATCTTTTCATGAAAATTTTCAACTTTTTTGAAGCCGAAATCTTTTCATGAAAATTTTCAACTTTTTTGAAGCTGAAATACTTCATGAAAATGTTCGACTTTTTTAAAGCCGAAATCCTTTCGTGAAAATTTTCAACTTTTTTGAAGCCCAAATACTTCATGAAAATGTTCGACTTTTTTAAAGCCGAAATCCTGTCGTGAAAATTTTCAACTTTTTTGAAGCCGAAATCTTTTCATGAAAATTTTCTACTTTTTTGAAGCCGAAATCTTTTCATGAAAATTTTCAACTTTTTTGAAGCTGAAATACTTCATGAAAATGTTCGACTTTTTTAACGCCGAAATCCTGTCGTGAAAATATTCAACTTTTTTGAAGCCCAAATATTTCGTGAAAATGTTCAACTTTTTTAAAGCCGAAATCCTGTCGTGAAAATTTTCAACTTTTTTGAAGCCGAAATCTTTTCATGAAAATTTTCAACTTTTTTGAAGCTGAAATACTTCATGAAAATGTTCGACTTTTTTAACGCCGAAATCCTGTCGTGAAAATGTTCGACTTTTTTGAATCCGAAATACTTCATGAAAATTTTTGAAATTTTTTGAAGCCGAAATACTTCATGAAAATGTTCGACTTTTTTAAAGCCGAAATTCTGTCGTGAAAATTTTCAACTTTTTTGAAGCCGAAATCTTTTCATGAAAATTTTCAACTCTTTTGAAGCCGAAATCTTTTCATGAAAATTTTCAACTTTTTTGAAGCTAAAATACTTCATGAAAATGTTCGACTTTTTTAACGCCGAAATCCTGTCGTGAAAATGTTCGACTTTTTTGAATCCGAAATACTTCATGAAAATTTTTGAAATTTTTTGAAGCCGAAATACTTCATGAAAATGTTCGACTTTTTTAAAGCCGAAATCCTGTCGTGAAAATTTTCAACTTTTTTGAAGCCGAAATCTTTTCATGAAAATTTTCAACTTTTTTGAAGCCGAAATCTTTTCATGAAAATTTTCAACTTTTTTGAAGCTGAAATACTTCATGAAAATGTTCGACATTTTTAAAGCCGAAATCCTGTCGTGAAAATTTTCAACTTTTTTGAAGCCGAAATCTTTTCATGAAAATTTTCAACTTTTTTGAAGCCGAAATCTTTTCATGAAAATTTTCAACTTTTTTGAAGCTGAAATACTTCATGAAAATGTTCAACTTTTTTAACGCCGAAATCCTGTCGTGAAAATGTTCGACTTTTTTGAATCCGAAATACTTCATGAAAATTTTTGAAATTTTTTGAAGCCGAAATACTTCATGAAAATGTTCGACTTTTTTAAAGCCGAAATTCTGTCGTGAAAATTTTCAACTTTTTTGAAGCCGAAATCTTTTCATGAAAATTTTCAACTGTTTTGAAGCCGAAATCTTTTCATGAAAATTTTCAACTTTTTTGAAGCTAAAATACTTCATGAAAATGTTCGACTTTTTTAACGCCGAAATCCTGTCGTAAAAATGTTCGACTTTTTTGAATCCGAAATACTTCATGAAAATTTTTGAAATTCTTTGAAGCCGAAATACTTCATGAAAATGTTCGACTTTTTTAAAGCCGAAATCCTGTCGTGAAAATTTTCAACTTTTTTGAAGCCGAAATCTTTTCATGAAAATTTTCAACTTTTTTGAAGCCGAAATCTTTTCATGAAAATTTTCAACTTTTTTGAAGCTGAAATACTTCATGAAAATGTTCGACATTTTTAAAGCCGAAATCCTGTCGTGAAAATTTTCAACTTTTTTGAAGCCGAAATCTTTTCATGAAAATTTTCAACTTTTTTGAAGCCGAAATGTTTTCATGAAAATTTTCAACTTTTTTGAAGCCGAAATCTTTTCATGAAAATTTTCATCTTTTTTGAAGCTGAAATACTTCATGAAAATGTTCGACTTTTTTAACGCCGAAATCCTGTCGTGAAAATGTTCGACTTTTTTGAATCCGAAATACTTCATGAAAATTTTTGAAATTTTTTGAAGCCGAAATACTTCATGAAAATGTTCGACTTTTTTAAAGCCGAAATTCTGTCGTGAAAATTTTCAACTTTTTTGAAGCCGAAATCTTTTCATGAAAATTTTCAACTCTTTTGAAGCCGAAATCTTTTCATGAAAATTTTCAACTTTTTTGAAGCTAAAATACTTCATGAAAATGTTCGACTTTTTTAACGCCGAAATCCTGTCGTGAAAATGTTCGACTTTTTTGAATCCGAAATACTTCATGAAAATTTTTGAAATTTTTTGAAGCCGAAATACTTCATGAAAATGTTCGACTTTTTTAAAGCCGAAATTCTGTCGTGAAAATTTTCAACTTTTTTGAAGCCGAAATCTTTTCATGAAAATTTTCAACTTTTTTGAAGCCGAAATCTTTTCATGAAAATTTTCAACTTTTTTGAAGCTGAAACAGTTCATGAAAATGTTCGACACTTTTAAAGCCGAAATCCTGTCGTGAAAATTTTCAACTTTTTTGAAGCCGAAATCTTTTCATGAAAATTTTCAACTTTTTTGAAGCCGAAATCTTTTCATGAAAATTTTCAACTTTTTTGGAGCCGAAATCTTTTCATGAAAATTTTCAACTTTTTAGAAGCTGAAATACTTCATGAAAATGTTAGACTTTTTTAAAGCCGAAATCCTGTCGTGAAAATTTTCAACTTTTTTGAAGCCGAAATCTTTTCATGAAAATTTTCAACTTTTTTGAAGCTGAAATACTTCATGAAAATGTTTGACTTTTTTAAAGCTGAAATCCTGTCGTGAAAATTTTCAACTTTTTTGAAGCCCAAATACTTCATGAAAATGTTCAACTTTTTTGAAGCCGAAATACTTCATGAAAATGTTCGACTTTTTTAAAGCCGAAATCCTGTCGTGAAAATTTTCAACCTTTTTGAATCCGAAATACTTCATGAAAATGTTCAACTTTTTTAAAGCCGAAATCCTGTCGTGAAAATTTTCAACTTTTTTGAAGCCGAAATCTTTTCATGAAAATTTTCAACTTTTTTGAAGCCGAAATCTTTTCATGAAAATTTTCAACTTTTTTGAAGCCGAAATCTTTTCATGAAAATTTTCAACTTTTTTGAAGCTGAAATACTTCATGAAAATGTTCGAATTTTTTAAAGTCGAAATCCTGTCGTGAAAATTTTCAACTCTTTTGAAGCCGAAATCTTTTCATGAAAATTTTCAACTTTTTTGAAGCCGAAATCTTTTCATGAAAATTTTCAACTTTTTTGAAGCTGAAATACTTCATGAAAATGTTCGACTTTTTTAAAGCCGAAATCCTTTCGTGAAAATTTTCAACTTTTTTGAAGCCCAAATACTTCATGAAAATGTTCGACTTTTTTAAAGCCGAAATCCTGTCGTGAAAATTTTCAACTTTTTTGAAGCCGAAATATTTTCATGAAAATTTTCTACTTTTTTGAAGCCGAAATCTTTTCATGAAAATTTTCAACTTTTTTGAAGCTGAAATACTTCATGAAAATGTTCGACTTTTTTAACGCCGAAATCCTGTCGTGAAAATATTCAACTTTTTTGAAGCCCAAATATTTCGTGAAAATGTTCAACTTTTTTAAAGCCGAAATCCTGTCGTGAAAATTTTCAACTTTTTTGAAGCCGAAATCTTTTCATGAAAATTTTCAACTTTTTTGAAGCTGAAATACTTCATGAAAATGTTCGACTTTTTTAACGCCGAAATCCTGTCGTGAAAATGTTCGACTTTTTTGAATCCGAAATACTTCATGAAAATTTTTGAAATTTTTTGAAGCCGAAATACTTCATGAAAATGTTCGACTTTTTTAAAGCCGAAATTCTGTCGTGAAAATTTTCAACTTTTTTGAAGCCGAAATCTTTTCATGAAAATTTTCAACTCTTTTGAAGCCGAAATCTTTTCATGAAAATTTTAAACTTTTTTGAAGCTAAAATACTTCATGAAAATGTTCGACTTTTTTAACGCCGAAATCCTGTCGTGAAAATGTTCGACTTTTTTGAATCCGAAATACTTCATGAAAATTTTTGAAATTTTTTGAAGCCGAAATACTTCATGAAAATGTTCGACTTTTTTAAAGCCGAAATCCTGTCGTGAAAATTTTCAACTTTTTTGAAGCCGAAATTTTTTCATGAAAATTTTCAACTTTTTTGAAGCCGAAATCTTTTCATGAAAATTTTCAACTTTTTTGAAGCTGAAATACTTCATGAAAATGTTCGACATTTTTAAAGCCGAAATCCTGTCGTGAAAATTTTCAACTTTTTTGAAGCCGAAATCTTTTCATGAAAATTTTCAACTTTTTTGAAGCCGAAATCTTTTCATGAAAATTTTCAACTTTTTTGAAGCCGAAATCTTTTCATGAAAATTTTCAACTTTTTTGAAGCTGAAATACTTCATGAAAATGTTCGACTTTTTTAAAGCCGAAATCCTGTCGTGAAAATGTTCGACTTTTTTGAATCCGAAATACTTCATGAAAATTTTTGAAATTTTTTGAAGCCAAAATACTTCATGAAAATGTTCGACTTTTTTAAAGCCGAAATTCTGTCGTGAAAATTTTCAACTTTTTTGAAGCCGAAATCTTTTCATGAAAATTTTCAACTGTTTTGAAGCCGAAATCTTTTCATGAAAATTTTCAACTTTTTTGAAGCTAAAATACTTCATGAAAATGTTCGACTTTTTTAACGCCGAAATCCTGTCGTGAAAATGTTCGACTTTTTGGAATCCGAAATACTTCATGAAAATTTTTGAAATTTTTTGAAGCCGAAATACTTCATGAAAATGTTTGACTTTTTTAAAGCCGAAATTCTGTCGTGAAAATTTTCAACTTTTTTGAAGCCGAAATCTTTTCATGAAAATTTTCAACTCTTTTGAAGCCGAAATCTTTTCATGAAAATTTTCAACTTTTTTGAAGCTAAAATACTTCATGAAAATGTTCGACTTTTTTAACGCCGAAATCCTGTCGTGAAAATGTTCGACTTTTTTGAATACGAAATACTTCATGAAAATTTTTGAAATTTTTTGAAGCCGAAATACTTCATGAAAATGTTCGACTTTTTTAAAGCCGAAATTCTGTCGTGAAAATTTTCAACTTTTTTGAAGCCGAAATCTTTTCATGAAAATTTTCAACTTTTTTGAAGCCGAAATCTTTTCATGAAAATTTTCAACTTTTTTGAAGCTGAAACAGTTCATGAAAATGTTCGACATTTTTAAAGCCGAAATCCTGTCGTGAAAATTTTCAACTTTTTTGAAGCCGAAATCTTTTCATGAAAATTTTCAACTTTTTTGAAGCCGAAATCTTTTCATGAAAATTTTCAACTTTTTTGGAGCCGAAATCTTTTCATGAAAATTTTCAACTTTTTAGAAGCTGAAATACTTCATGAAAATGTTAGACTTTTTTAAAGCCGAAATCCTGTCGTGAAAATTTTCAACTTTTTTGAAGCCGAAATCTTTTCATGAAAATTTTCAACTTTTTTGAAGCTGAAATACTTCATGAAAATGTTTGACTTTTTTAAAGCTGAAATCCTGTCGTGAAAATTTTCAACTTTTTTGAAGCCCAAATACTTCATGAAAATGTTCAACTTTTTTGAAGCCGAAATACTTCATGAAAATGTTCGACTTTTTTAAAGCCGAAATCCTGTCGTGAAAATTTTCAACCTTTTTGAATCCGAAATACTTCATGAAAATGTTCAACTTTTTTAAAGCCGAAATCCTGTCGTGAAAATTTTCAACTTTTTTGAAGCCGAAATCTTTTCATGAAAATTTTCAACTTTTTTGAAGCCGAAATCTTTTCATGAAAATTTTCAACTTTTTTGAAGCCGAAATCTTTTCATGAAAATTTTCAACTTTTTTGAAGCTGAAATACTTCATGAAAATGTTCGACTTTTTTAACGCCGAAATCCTGTCGTGAAAATGTTCAACTTTTTTGAATCCGAAATACTTCATGAAAATTTTCAAATTTTTTGAAGTCGAAATACTTCATGAAAATGTTCGACTTTTTTAAAGCTGAAATCCTGTCGTGAAAATTTTCAACTTTTTTGAAGCCGAAATGTTTTCATGAAAATTTTCAACTTTTTTGAAGCCGAAATCTTTTCATCAAAATTTTCAACTTTTTTGAAGCCGAAATCTTTTCATCAAAATTTTCAACTTTTTTGAAGCTGAAATACTTCATGAAAATGTTCGACTTTTTTAAAGCCGAAATCCTGTCCTGAAAATTTTCAACTTTTTTGAAGCCGAAATCTTTTCATGAAAATTTTCAACTTTTTTGAATCTGAAATACTTCATGAAAATTTTCAACTTTTTTGAATCTGAAATACTTCATGAAAATGTTCAACTTTTTTGAAGCCCAAATACTTCATGAAAATTTTCAACTTTTTTGAATCGAATTACTTCATGAAAATTTTCAACTTTTTTGAAGCCCAAATACTTCATGAAAATTTTCAATTTGTTTGGCGCCGAATTTCTGCATGAATATTTTCGACTTTTTTGAATCCGAATTTCTTCATGAAAATTTTCAACTTTTTTGAAGCCCAAATACTTCATGAAAATTTTCAACTTTTTTGAAGCCGAATTTCTTCATGAATATTTTCAACTTTTTTGAAGCCCAAATAATTCATGAAAATTTTCAACTTTTTTGAAGCCCAAATACTTCATGAAAATGTTCGACTTTTTTAAAGCCGAAATCCTGTCGTGAAAATTTGTAACCTTTTTGAAGCCAAAATACTTCATGAAAATGTTAGACTTTTTTGAAGCCGAAATCCTGTCGTGAAAATTTTCATCTTTTTTGAAGCCCAAATACTTCATGAAAATGTTCGACTTTTTTAAAGCCGAAATCCTGTCGTGAAAATTTTCAACTTTTTTGAAGCCCAAATACTTCATGAAAATGTTCAACTTTTTTGAAGCCGAAATACATCATGAAAATGTTCGACTTTTTTAACGCCGAAATCCTGTCGTGAAAATGTTCAACTTTTTTGAATCCGAAATACTTCATGAAAATTTTCAAATTTTTTGAAGCCGAAATACTTCATGAAAATGTTCGACTTTTTTAAAGCTGAAATCCTGTCGTGAAAATTTTCAACTTTTTTGAAGCCGAAATCTTTTCATGAAAATTTTCAACTTTTTTGAAGCCGAAATCTTTTCATGAAAATTTTCAACTTTTTTGAAGCCGAAATCTTTTCATCAAAATTTTCAACTTTTTTGAAGCTAAAATACTTCATGAAAATGTTCGACTTTTTTAACGCCGAAATCCTGTCGTGAAAATGTTCGACTTTTTTGAATCCGAAATACTTCATGAAAATTTTTGAAATTTTTTGAAGCCGAAATACTTCATGAAAATGTTCGACTTTTTTAAAGCCGAAATCCTGTCGTGAAAATTTTCAACTTTTTTGAAGCCGAAATCTTTTCATGAAAATTTTCAACTTTTTTGAAGCCGAAATCTTTTCATGAAAATTTTCAACTTTTTTGAAGCTGAAATACTTCATGAAAATGTTCGACATTTTTAAAGCCGAAATCCTGTCGTGAAAATTTTCAACTTTTTTGAAGCCGAAATCTTTTCATGAAAATTTTCAACTTTTTTGAAGCCGAAATCTTTTCATGAAAATTTTCAACTTTTTTGAAGCCGAAATCTTTTCATGAAAATTTTCAACTTTTTTGAAGCTGAAATACTTCATGAAAATGTTCGACTTTTTTAAAGCCGAAATCCTGTCGTGAAAATTTTCAACTTTTTTGAAGCCGAAATCTTTTCATGAAAATTTTCAACTTTTTTGAAGCTGAAATACTTCATGAAAATGTTTGACTTTTTTAAAGCTGAAATCCTGTCGTGAAAATTTTCAACTTTTTTGAAGCCCAAATACTTCATGAAAATGTTCAACTTTTTTGAAGCCGAAATACTTCATGAAAATGTTCGACTTTTTTAAAGCCGAAATCCTGTCGTGAAAATTTTCAACCTTTTTGAATCCGAAATACTTCATGAAAATGTTCAACTTTTTTAAAGCCGAAATCCTGTCGTGAAAATTTTCAACTTTTTTGAAGCCGAAATCTTTTCATGAAAATTTTCAACTTTTTTGAAGCCGAAATCTTTTCATGAAAATTTTCAACTTTTTTGAAGCCGAAATCTTTTCATGAAAATTTTCAACTTTTTTGAAGCTGAAATACTTCATGAAAATGTTCGAATTTTTTAAAGTCGAAATCCTGTCGTGAAAATTTTCAACTCTTTTGAAGCCGAAATCTTTTCATGAAAATTTTCAACTTTTTTGAAGCCGAAATCTTTTCATGAAAATTTTCAACTTTTTTGAAGCTGAAATACTTCATGAAAATGTTCGACTTTTTTAAAGCCGAAATCCTTTCGTGAAAATTTTCAACTTTTTTGAAGCCCAAATACTTCATGAAAATGTTCGACTTTTTTAAAGCCGAAATCCTGTCGTGAAAATTTTCAACTTTTTTGAAGCCGAAATATTTTCATGAAAATTTTCTACTTTTTTGAAGCCGAAATCTTTTCATGAAAATTTTCAACTTTTTTGAAGCTGAAATACTTCATGAAAATGTTCGACTTTTTTAACGCCGAAATCCTGTCGTGAAAATATTCAACTTTTTTGAAGCCCAAATATTTCGTGAAAATGTTCAACTTTTTTAAAGCCGAAATCCTGTCGTGAAAATTTTCAACTTTTTTGAAGCCGAAATCTTTTCATGAAAATTTTCAACTTTTTTGAAGCTGAAATACTTCATGAAAATGTTCGACTTTTTTAACGCCGAAATCCTGTCGTGAAAATGTTCGACTTTTTTGAATCCGAAATACTTCATGAAAATTTTTGAAATTTTTTGAAGCCGAAATACTTCATGAAAATGTTCGACTTTTTTAAAGCCGAAATTCTGTCGTGAAAATTTTCAACTTTTTTGAAGCCGAAATCTTTTCATGAAAATTTTCAACTCTTTTGAAGCCGAAATCTTTTCATGAAAATTTTAAACTTTTTTGAAGCTAAAATACTTCATGAAAATGTTCGACTTTTTTAACGCCGAAATCCTGTCGTGAAAATGTTCGACTTTTTTGAATCCGAAATACTTCATGAAAATTTTTGAAATTTTTTGAAGCCGAAATACTTCATGAAAATGTTCGACTTTTTTAAAGCCGAAATCCTGTCGTGAAAATTTTCAACTTTTTTGAAGCCGAAATTTTTTCATGAAAATTTTCAACTTTTTTGAAGCCGAAATCTTTTCATGAAAATTTTCAACTTTTTTGAAGCTGAAATACTTCATGAAAATGTTCGACATTTTTAAAGCCGAAATCCTGTCGTGAAAATTTTCAACTTTTTTGAAGCCGAAATCTTTTCATGAAAATTTTCAACTTTTTTGAAGCCGAAATCTTTTCATGAAAATTTTCAACTTTTTTGAAGCCGAAATCTTTTCATGAAAATTTTCAACTTTTTTGAAGCTGAAATACTTCATGAAAATGTTCGACTTTTTTAAAGCCGAAATCCTGTCGTGAAAATGTTCGACTTTTTTGAATCCGAAATACTTCATGAAAATTTTTGAAATTTTTTGAAGCCAAAATACTTCATGAAAATGTTCGACTTTTTTAAAGCCGAAATTCTGTCGTGAAAATTTTCAACTTTTTTGAAGCCGAAATCTTTTCATGAAAATTTTCAACTGTTTTGAAGCCGAAATCTTTTCATGAAAATTTTCAACTTTTTTGAAGCTAAAATACTTCATGAAAATGTTCGACTTTTTTAACGCCGAAATCCTGTCGTGAAAATGTTCGACTTTTTGGAATCCGAAATACTTCATGAAAATTTTTGAAATTCTTTGAAGCCGAAATACTTCATGAAAATGTTCGACTTTTTTAAAGCCGAAATCCTGTCGTGAAAATTTTCAACTTTTTGAAGCCGAAATCTTTTCATGAAAATTTTCAACTTTTTTGAAGCCGAAATCTTTTCATGAAAATTTTCAACTTTTTTGAAGCTGAAATACTTCATGAAAATGTTCGACATTTTTAAAGCCGAAATCCTGTCGTGAAAATTTTCAACTTTTTTGAAGCCGAAATCTTTTCATGAAAATTTTCAACTTTTTTGAAGCCGAAATCTTTTCATGAAAATTTTCAACTTTTTTGAAGCCGAAATCTTTTCATGAAAATTTTCATCTTTTTTGAAGCTGAAATACTTCATGAAAATGTTCGACTTTTTTAACGCCGAAATCCTGTCGTGAAAATGTTCGACTTTTTTGAATCCGAAATACTTCATGAAAATTTTTGAAATTTTTTGAAGCCGAAATACTTCATGAAAATGTTTGACTTTTTTAAAGCCGAAATTCTGTCGTGAAAATTTTCAACTTTTTTGAAGCCGAAATCTTTTCATGAAAATTTTCAACTCTTTTGAAGCCGAAATCTTTTCATGAAAATTTTCAACTTTTTTGAAGCTAAAATACTTCATGAAAATGTTCGACTTTTTTAACGCCGAAATCCTGTCGTGAAAATGTTCGACTTTTTTGAATACGAAATACTTCATGAAAATTTTTGAAATTTTTTGAAGCCGAAATACTTCATGAAAATGTTCGACTTTTTTAAAGCCGAAATTCTGTCGTGAAAATTTTCAACTTTTTTGAAGCCGAAATCTTTTCATGAAAATTTTCAACTTTTTTGAAGCCGAAATCTTTTCATGAAAATTTTCAACTTTTTTGAAGCTGAAACAGTTCATGAAAATGTTCGACATTTTTAAAGCCGAAATCCTGTCGTGAAAATTTTCAACTTTTTTGAAGCCGAAATCTTTTCATGAAAATTTTCAACTTTTTTGAAGCCGAAATCTTTTCATGAAAATTTTCAACTTTTTTGGAGCCGAAATCTTTTCATGAAAATTTTCAACTTTTTAGAAGCTGAAATACTTCATGAAAATGTTAGACTTTTTTAAAGCCGAAATCCTGTCGTGAAAATTTTCAACTTTTTTGAAGCCGAAATCTTTTCATGAAAATTTTCAACTTTTTTGAAGCTGAAATACTTCATGAAAATGTTTGACTTTTTTAAAGCTGAAATCCTGTCGTGAAAATTTTCAACTTTTTTGAAGCCCAAATACTTCATGAAAATGTTCAACTTTTTTGAAGCCGAAATACTTCATGAAAATGTTCGACTTTTTTAAAGCCGAAATCCTGTCGTGAAAATTTTCAACCTTTTTGAATCCGAAATACTTCATGAAAATGTTCAACTTTTTTAAAGCCGAAATCCTGTCGTGAAAATTTTCAACTTTTTTGAAGCCGAAATCTTTTCATGAAAATTTTCAACTTTTTTGAAGCCGAAATCTTTTCATGAAAATTTTCAACTTTTTTGAAGCCGAAATCTTTTCATGAAAATTTTCAACTTTTTTGAAGCTGAAATACTTCATGAAAATGTTCGACTTTTTTAACGCCGAAATCCTGTCGTGAAAATGTTCAACTTTTTTGAATCCGAAATACTTCATGAAAATTTTCAAATTTTTTGAAGTCGAAATACTTCATGAAAATGTTCGACTTTTTTAAAGCTGAAATCCTGTCGTGAAAATTTTCAACTTTTTTGAAGCCGAAATGTTTTCATGAAAATTTTCAACTTTTTTGAAGCCGAAATCTTTTCATCAAAATTTTCAACTTTTTTGAAGCCGAAATCTTTTCATCAAAATTTTCAACTTTTTTGAAGCTGAAATACTTCATGAAAATGTTCGACTTTTTTAAAGCCGAAATCCTGTCCTGAAAATTTTCAACTTTTTTGAAGCCGAAATCTTTTCATGAAAATTTTCAACTTTTTTGAATCTGAAATACTTCATGAAAATTTTCAACTTTTTTGAATCTGAAATACTTCATGAAAATGTTCAACTTTTTTGAAGCCCAAATACTTCATGAAAATTTTCAACTTTTTTGAATCGAATTACTTCATGAAAATTTTCAACTTTTTTGAAGCCCAAATACTTCATGAAAATTTTCAATTTGTTTGGCGCCGAATTTCTGCATGAATATTTTCGACTTTTTTGAATCCGAATTTCTTCATGAAAATGTTCGACTTTTTTAAAGCCGAAATCCTGTCGTGAAAATTTTCAACCTTTTTGAATCCGAAATACTTCATGAAAATGTTCAACTTTTTTAAAGCCGAAATCCTGTCGTGAAAATTTTCAACTTTTTTGAAGCCGAAATCTTTTCATGAAAATTTTCAACTTTTTTGAAGCCGAAATCTTTTCATGAAAATTTTCAACTTTTTTGAAGCCGAAATCTTTTCATGAAAATTTTCAACTTTTTTGAAGCTGAAATACTTCATGAAAATGTTCGACTTTTTTAACGCCGAAATCCTGTCGTGAAAATGTTCAACTTTTTTGAATCCGAAATACTTCATGAAAATTTTCAAATTTTTTGAAGTCGAAATACTTCATGAAAATGTTCGACTTTTTTAAAGCTGAAATCCTGTCGTGAAAATTTTCAACTTTTTTGAAGCCGAAATGTTTTCATGAAAATTTTCAACTTTTTTGAAGCCGAAATCTTTTCATCAAAATTTTCAACTTTTTTGAAGCCGAAATCTTTTCATCAAAATTTTCAACTTTTTTGAAGCTGAAATACTTCATGAAAATGTTCGACTTTTTTAAAGCCGAAATTCTGTCCTGAAAATTTTCAACTTTTTTGAAGCCGAAATCTTTTCATGAAAATTTTCAACTTTTTTGAATCTGAAATACTTCATGAAAATTTTCAACTTTTTTGAATCTGAAATACTTCATGAAAATGTTCAACTTTTTTGAAGCCCAAATACTTCATGAAAATTTTCAACTTTTTTGAATCGAATTACTTCATGAAAATTTTCAACTTTTTTGAAGCCCAAATACTTCATGAAAATTTTCAATTTGTTTGGCGCCGAATTTCTGCATGAATATTTTCGACTTTTTTGAATCCGAATTTCTTCATGAAAATTTTCAACTTTTTTGAAGCCCAAATACTTCATGAAAATTTTCAACTTTTTTGAAGCCGAATTTCTTCATGAATATTTTCAACTTTTTTGAAGCCCAAATAATTCATGAAAATTTTCAACTTTTTTGAAGCCCAAATACTTCATGAAAATGTTCGACTTTTTTAAAGCCGAAATCCTGTCGTGAAAATTTGTAACCTTTTTGAAGCCAAAATACTTCATGAAAATGTTAGACTTTTTTGAAGCCGAAATCCTGTCGTGAAAATTTTCATCTTTTTTGAAGCCCAAATACTTCATGAAAATGTTCGACTTTTTTAAAGCCGAAATCCTGTCGTGAAAATTTTCAACTTTTTTGAAGCCCAAATACTTCATGAAAATGTTCAACTTTTTTGAAGCCGAAATACATCATGAAAATGTTCGACTTTTTTAACGCCGAAATCCTGTCGTGAAAATGTTCAACTTTTTTGAATCCGAAATACTTCATGAAAATTTTCAAATTTTTTGAAGCCGAAATACTTCATGAAAATGTTCGACTTTTTTAAAGCTGAAATCCTGTCGTGAAAATTTTCAACTTTTTTGAAGCCGAAATCTTTTCATGAAAATTTTCAACTTTTTTGAAGCCGAAATCTTTTCATGAAAATTTTCAACTTTTTTGAAGCCGAAATCTTTTCATCAAAATTTTCAACTTTTTTGAAGCTAAAATACTTCATGAAAATGTTCGACTTTTTTAACGCCGAAATCCTGTCGTGAAAATGTTCGACTTTTTTGAATCCGAAATACTTCATGAAAATTTTTGAAATTTTTTGAAGCCGAAATACTTCATGAAAATGTTCGACTTTTTTAAAGCCGAAATCCTGTCGTGAAAATTTTCAACTTTTTTGAAGCCGAAATCTTTTCATGAAAATTTTCAACTTTTTTGAAGCCGAAATCTTTTCATGAAAATTTTCAACTTTTTTGAAGCTGAAATACTTCATGAAAATGTTCGACATTTTTAAAGCCGAAATCCTGTCGTGAAAATTTTCAACTTTTTTGAAGCCGAAATCTTTTCATGAAAATTTTCAACTTTTTTGAAGCCGAAATCTTTTCATGAAAATTTTCAACTTTTTTGAAGCCGAAATCTTTTCATGAAAATTTTCAACTTTTTTGAAGCTGAAATACTTCATGAAAATGTTCGACTTTTTTAACGCCGAAATCCTGTCTTGAAAATGTTTGACTTTTTTGAATCCGAAATACTTCATGAAAATTTTTGAAATTTTTTGAAGCCGAAATACTTCATGAAAATGTTCGACTTTTTTAAAGCCGAAATTCTGTCGTGAAAATTTTCAACTTTTTTGAAGCCGAAATCTTTTCATGAAAATTTTCAACTCTTTTGAAGCCGAAATCTTTTCATGAAAATTTTCAACTTTTTTGAAGCTAAAATACTTCATTAAAATGTTCGACTTTTTTAACGCCAAAATCCTGTCGTGAAAATGTTCGACTTTTTTGAATCCGAAATATTTCATGAAAATTTTTGAAATTTTTTGAAGCCGAAATACTTCATGAAAATGTTCGACTTTTTTAAAGCCGAAATCCTGTCGTGAAAATTTTCAACTTTTTTGAAGCCGAAATCTTTTCATGAAAATTTTCAACTTTGTTGAAGCCGAAATCTTTTCATGAAAATTTTCAACTTTTTTGAAGCTGAAATACTTCATGAAAATGTTCGACATTTTTAAAGCCGAAATCCTGTCGTGAAAATTTTCAACTTTTTTGAAGCCGAAATCTTTTCATGAAAATTTTCAACTTTTTTGAAGCCGAAATCTTTTCATGAAAATTTTCAACTTTTTTGAAGCCGAAATCTTTTCATGAAAATTTTCATCTTTTTTGAAGCTGAAATACTTCATGAAAATGTTCGACTTTTTTAACGCCGAAATCCTGTCGTGAAAATGTTCGACTTTTTTGAATCCGAAATACTTCATGAAAATTTTTGAAATTTTTTGAAGCCGAAATACTTCATGAAAATGTTCGACTTTTTTAAAGCCGAAAATCTGTCGTGAAAATTTTCAACTTTTTTGAAGCCGAAATCTTTTCATGAAAATTTTCAACTTTTTTGAAGCCAAAATCTTTTCATGAAAATTTTCAACTTTTTTGAAGCTGAAACAGTTCATGAAAATGTTCGACTTTTTTAAAGCCGAAATCCTGTCGTGAAAATTTTCAACTTTTTTGAAGCCGAAATCTTTTCATGAAAATTTTCAACTTTTTTGAAGCCGAAATCTTTTCATGAAAATTTGCAACTTTTTTGAAGCCGAAATCTTTTCATGAAATTTTCAACTTTTTTGAATCTGAAATACTTCATGAAAATGTTTGACTTTTTTAACGCCGAAATCCTGTCGTGAAAATTTTCAACTCTTTTGAAGCCGAAATACTTCATGAAAATTTTCAACTTTTTTAAAGCCGAAATACTTCATGAAAATGTTCGAATTTTTTAAAGTCGAAATCCTGTCGTGAAAATTTTCAACTCTTTTGAAGCCGAAATCTTTTCATGAACATTTTCAACTTTTTTGAAGCCGAAATCTTTTCATGAAAATTTTCAACTTTTTTGAAGCCGAAATACTTCATGAAAATGTTCGACTTTTTTAAAGCCGAAATCCTTTTGTGAAAATTTTCAACTTTTTTGAAGCCCAAATACTTCATGAAAATGTTCGACTTTTTTAAAGCCGAAATCCTGTCGTGAAAATTTTCAACTTTTTTGAAGCCGAAATCTTTTCATGAAAATTTTCTACTTTTTTGAAGCCGAAATCTTTTCATGAAAATTTTCAACTTTTTTGAAGCTGAAATACTTCATGAAAATGTTCGACTTTTTTAACGCCGAAATCCTGTCGTGAAAATATTCAACTTTTTTGAAGCCCAAATACTTCGTGAAAATGTTCAACTTTTTTAAAGCCGAAATCCTGTCGTGAAAATTTTCAACTTTTTTGAAGCCGAAATCTTTTCATGAAAATTTTCAACTTTTTTGAAGCTGAAATACTTCATGAAAATGTTCGACTTTTTTAACGCCGAAATCCTGTCGTGAAAATGTTCGACTTTTTTGAATCCGAAATACTTCATGAAAATTTTTGAAATTTTTTGAAGCCGAAATACTTCATGAAAATGTTCGACTTTTTTAAAGCCGAAATCCTGTCGTGAAAATTTTCAACTTTTTTGAAGCCGAAATCTTTTCATGAAAATTTTCAACTTTTTTGAAGCCGAAATCTTTTCATGAAAATTTTCAACTTTTTTGAAGCTGAAATACTTCATGAAAATGTTCGACATTTTTAAAGCCGAAATCCTGTCGTGAAAATTTTCAACTTTTTTGAAGCCGAAATCTTTTCATGAAAATTTTCAACTTTTTTGAAGCCGAAATCTTTTCATGAAAATTTTCAACTTTTTTGAAGCCGAAATCTTTTCATGAAAATTTTCAACTTTTTTGAAGCTGAAATACTTCATGAAAATGTTCGACTTTTTTAACGCCGAAATCCTGTTGTGAAAATGTTCGACTTTTTTGAATCCGAAATACTTCATGAAAATTTTTGAAATTTTTTGAAGCCGAAATACTTCATGAAAATGTTCGACTTTTTTAAAGCCGAAATTCTGTCGTGAAAACTTTCAACTTTTTTGAAGCCGAAATCTTTTCATGAAAATTTTCAACTTTTTTGAAGCCGAAATCTTTTCATGAAAATTTTCAACTTTTTTGAAGCTGAAACAGTTCATGAAAATGTTCGACTTTTTTAAAGCCGAAATCCTGTCGTGAAAATTTTCAACTTTTTTGAAGCCGAAATCTTTTCATGAAAATTTTCAACTTTTTTGAAGCCGAAATCTTTTCATGAAAATTTTCAACTTTTTTGAAGCCGAAATCTTTTCATGAAAATTTGCAACTTTTTTGAAGCCGAAATCTTTTCATGAAATTTTCAACTTTTTTGAATCTGAAATACTTCATGAAAATGTTCGACTTTTTTAACGCCGAAATCCTGTCGTGAAAATTTTAAACTCTTTTGAAGCCGAAATACTTCATGAAAATTTTCAACTTTTTTAAAGCCGAAATACTTCATGAAAATGTTCGAATTTTTTAAAGTCGAAATCCTGTCGTGAAAATTTTCAACTCTTTTGAAGCCGAAATCTTTTCATGAACATTTTCAACTTTTTTGAAGCCGAAATCTTTTCATGAAAATTTTCAACTTTTTTGAAGCTGAAATACTTCATGAAAATGTTCGACTTTTTTAAAGCCGAAATCCTTTCGTGAAAATTTTCAACTTTTTTGAAGCCCAAATACTTCATGAAAATGTTCGACTTTTTTAAAGCCGAAATCCTGTCGTGAAAATGTTCAACTTTTTTGAAGCCGAAATCTTTTCATGAAAATTTTCTACTTTTTTGAAGCCGAAATCTTTTCATGAAAATTTTCAACTTTTTTGAAGCTGAAATACTTCATGAAAATGTTCGACTTTTTTAACGCCGAAATCCTGTCGTGAAAATATTCAACTTTTTTGAAGCCCAAATACTTCGTGAAAATGTTCAACTTTTTTAAAGCCGAAATCCTGTCGTGAAAATTTTCAACTTTTTTGAAGCCGAAATCTTTTCATGAAAATTTTCAACTTTTTTGAAGCTGAAATACTTCATGAAAATGTTCGACTTTTTTAACGCCGAAATCCTGTCGTGAAAATGTTCGACTTTTTTGAATCCGAAATACTTCATGAAAATTTTTGAAATTTTTTGAAGCCGAAATACTTCATGAAAATGTTCGACTTTTTTAAAGCCGAAATCCTGTCGTGAAAATTTTCAACTTTTTTGAAGCCGAAATCTTTTCATGAAAATTTTCAACTTTTTTGAAGCCGAAATCTTTTCATGAAAATTTTCAACTTTTTTGAAGCTGAAATACTTCATGAAAATGTTCGACATTTTTAAAGCCGAAATCCTGTCGTGAAAATTTTCAACTTTTTTGAAGCCGAAATCTTTTCATGAAAATTTTCAACTCTTTTGAAGCCGAAATCTTTTCATGAAAATTTTCAACTTTTTTGAAGCTAAAATACTTCATTAAAATGTTCGACTTTTTTAACGCCAAAATCCTGTCGTGAAAATGTTCGACTTTTTTGAATCCGAAATACTTCATGAAAATTTTTGAAATTTTTTGAAGCCGAAATACTTCATGAAAATGTTCGACTTTTTTAAAGCCGAAATCCTGTCGTGAAAATTTTCAACTTTTTTGAAGCCGAAATCTTTTCATGAAAATTTTCAACTTTGTTGAAGCCGAAATCTTTTCATGAAAATTTTCAACTTTTTTGAAGCTGAAATACTTCATGAAAATGTTCGACATTTTTAAAGCCGAAATCCTGTCGTGAAAATTTTCAACTTTTTTGAAGCCGAAATCTTTTCATGAAAATTTTCAACTTTTTTGAAGCCGAAATCTTTTCATGAAAATTTTCAACTTTTTTGAAGCCGAAATCTTTTCATGAAAATTTTCATCTTTTTTGAAGCTGAAATACTTCATGAAAATGTTCGACTTTTTTAACGCCGAAATCCTGTCGTGAAAATGTTTGACTTTTTTGAATCCGAAATACTTCATGAAAATTTTTGAAATTTTTTGAAGCCGAAATACTTCATGAAAATGTTCGACTTTTTTAAAGCCGAAAATCTGTCGTGAAAATTTTCAACTTTTTTGAAGCCGAAATCTTTTCATGAAAATTTTCAACTTTTTTGAAGCCGAAATCTTTTCATGAAAATTTTCAACTTTTTTGAAGCCGAAATCTTTTCATGAAAATTTGCAACTTTTTTGAAGCCGAAATCTTTTCATGAAATTTTCAACTTTTTTGAATCTGAAATACTTCATGAAAATGTTCGACTTTTTTAACGCCGAAATCCTGTCGTGAAAATTTTCAACTCTTTTGAAGCCGAAATACTTCATGAAAATTTTCAACTTTTTTAAAGCCGAAATACTTCATGAAAATGTTCGAATTTTTTAAAGTCGAAATCCTGTCGTGAAAATTTTCAACTCTTTTGAAGCCGAAATCTTTTCATGAACATTTTCAACTTTTTTGAAGCCGAAATCTTTTCATGAAAATTTTCAACTTTTTTGAAGCTGAAATACTTCATGAAAATGTTCGACTTTTTTAAAGCCGAAATCCTTTCGTGAAAATTTTCAACTTTTTTGAAGCCCAAATACTTCATGAAAATGTTCGACTTTTTTAAAGCCGAAATCCTGTCGTGAAAATGTTCAACTTTTTTGAAGCCGAAATCTTTTCATGAAAATTTTCTACTTTTTTGAAGCCGAAATCTTTTCATGAAAATTTTCAACTTTTTTGAAGCTGAAATACTTCATGAAAATGTTCGACTTTTTTAACGCCGAAATCCTGTCGTGAAAATATTCAACTTTTTTGAAGCCCAAATACTTCGTGAAAATGTTCAACTTTTTTAAAGCCGAAATCCTGTCGTGAAAATTTTCAACTTTTTTGAAGCCGAAATCTTTTCATGAAAATTTTCAACTTTTTTGAAGCTGAAATACTTCATGAAAATGTTCGACTTTTTTAACGCCGAAATCCTGTCGTGAAAATGTTCGACTTTTTTGAATCCGAAATACTTCATGAAAATTTTTGAAATTTTTTGAAGCCGAAATACTTCATGAAAATGTTCAACTTTTTTAAAGCCGAAATCCTGTCGTGAAAATTTTCAACTTTTTTGAAGCCGAAATCTTTTCATGAAAATTTTCAACTTTTTTGAAGCCGAAATCTTTTCATGAAAATTTTCAACTTTTTTGAAGCTGAAATACTTCATGAAAATGTTCGACATTTTTAAAGCCGAAATTCTGTCGTGAAAATTTTCAACTTTTTTGAAGCCGAAATCTTTTCATGAAAATTTTCAACTTTTTTGAAGCCGAAATCTTTTCATGAAAATTTTCAACTTTTTTGAAGCTGAAATACTTCATGAAAATGTTCGACTTTTTTAACGCCGAAATCCTGTTGTGAAAATGTTCGACTTTTTTGAATCCGAAATACTTCATGAAAATTTTTGAAATTTTTTGAAGCCGAAATACTTCATGAAAATGTTCGACTTTTTTAAAGCCGAAATTCTGTCGTGAAAATTTTCAACTTTTTTGAAGCCGAAATCTTTTCATGAAAATTTTCAACTCTTTTGAAGCCGAAATCTTTTCATGAAAATTTTCAACTTTTTTGAAGCTAAAATACTTCATGAAAATGTTCGACTTTTTTAACGCCGAAATCCTGTCGTGAAAATGTTCGACTTTTTTGAATCCGAAATACTTCATGAAAATTTTTGAAATTTTTTGAAGCCGAAATACTTCATGAAAATGTTCGACTTTTTTAAAGCCGAAATCCTGTCCTGAAAATTTTCAACTTTTTTGAAGCCGAAATCTTTTCATGAAAATTTTCAACTTTTTTGAAGCCGAAATCTTTTCATGAAAATTTTCAACTTTTTTGAAGCTGAAATACTTCATGAAAATGTTCGACATTTTTAAAGCCGAAATCCTGTCGTGAAAATTTTCAACTTTTTTGAAGCCGAAATCTTTTCATGAAAATTTTCAACTTTTTTGAAGCCGAAATCTTTTCATGAAAATTTTCAACTTTTTTGAAGCCGAAATCTTTTCATGAAAATTTTCATCTTTTTTGAAGCTGAAATACTTCATGAAAATGTTCGACTTTTTTAACGCCGAAATCCTGTCGTGAAAATGTTCGACTTTTTTGAATCCGAAATACTTCATGAAAATTTTTGAAATTTTTTGAAGCCGAAATACTTCATGAAAATGTTCGACTTTTTTAAAGCCGAAATTCTGTCGTGAAAATTTTCAACTTTTTTGAAGCCGAAATCTTTTCATGAAAATTTTCAACTCTTTTGAAGCCGAAATCTTTTCATGAAAATTTTCAACTTTTTTGAAGCCGAAATCTTTTCATCAAAATTTTCAACTTTTTTGAAGCTGAAATACTTCATGAAAATGTTCGACTTTTTTAAAGCCGAAATCCTGTCCTGAAAATTTTCAACTTTTTTGAAGCCGAAATCTTTTCATGAAAATTTTCAACTTTTTTGAATCTGAAATACTTCATGAAAATTTTCAACTTTTTTGAATCTGAAATACTTCATGAAAATGTTCAACTTTTTTGAAGCCCAAATACTTCATGAAAATTTTCAACTTTTTTGAATCGAATTACTTCATGAAAATTTTCAACTTTTTTGAAGCCCAAATACTTCATGAAAATTTTCAATTTGTTTGGCGCCGAATTTCTGCATGAATATTTTCGACTTTTTTGAATCCGAATTTCTTCATGAAAATTTTCAACATTTTTGAAGCCCAAATACTTCATGAAAATTTTCAACTTTTTTGAAGCCGAATTTCTTCATGAATATTTTCAACTTTTTTGAAGCCCAAATAATTCATGAAAATTTTCAACTTTTTTGAAGCCCAAATACTTCATGAAAATGTTCGACTTTTTTAAAGCCGAAATCCTGTCGTGAAAATTTGTAACCTTTTTGAAGCCAAAACACTTCATGAAAATGTTAGACTTTATTGAAGCCGAAATCCTGTCGTGAAAATTTTCATCTTTTTTGAAGCCCAAATACTTCATGAAAATGTTCGACTTTTTTAAAGCCGAAATCCTGTCGTGAAAATTTTCAACTTTTTTGAAGCCCAAATACTTCATGAAAATGTTCAACTTTTTTGAAGCCGAAATACATCATGAAAATGTTCTACTTTTTTAACGCCGAAATCCTGTCGTGAAAATGTTCGACTTTTTTGAATCCGAAATACTTCATGAAAATTTTTGAAATTTTTTGAAGCCGAAATACTTCATGAAAATGTTCGACTTTTTTAAAGCCGAAATCCTGTCGTGAAAATTTTCAACTTTTTTGAAGCCGAAATCTTTTCATGAAAATTTTCAACTTTTTTGAAGCTGAAATACTTCATGAAAATGTTCGACATTTTTAAAGCCGAAATCCTGTCGTGAAAATTTTCAACTTTTTTGAAGCCGAAATCTTTTCGTGAAAATTTTCAACTTTTTTGAAGCCGAAATCTTTTCATGAAAATTTTCAACTTTTTTGAAGCCGAAATCTTCTCATGAAAATTTTCAACTTTTTTGAAGCTGAAATACTTCATGAAAATGTTCGACTTTTTTAACGCCGAAATCCTGTCTTGAAAATGTTTGACTTTTTTGAAGCCGAAATCTTTTCATGAAAATTTTCAACTCTTTTGAAGCCGAAATCTTTTCATGAAAATTTTCAACTTTTTTGAAGCTAAAATACTTCATGAAAATGTTCGACTTTTTTAACGCCGAAATCCTGTCGTGAAAATGTTCGACTTTTTTGAATCCGAAATACTTCATGAAAATTTTTGAAATTTTTTGAAGCCGAAATACTTCATGAAAATGTTCGACTTTTTTAAAGCCGAAATCCTGTGGTGAAAATTTTCAACTTTTTTGAAGCCGAAATCTTTTCATGAAAATTTTCAACTTTTTTGAAGCCGAAATCTTTTCATGAAAATTTTCAACTTTTTTGAAGCCGAAATCTTTTCATGAAAATTTTCATCTTTTTTGAAGCTGAAATACTTCATGAAAATGTTCGACTTTTTTAACGCCGAAATCCTGTCGTGAAAATGTTCGACTTTTTTGAATCCAAAATACTTCATGAAAATTTTTGAAATTTTTTGAAGCCGAAATACTTCATGAAAATGTTCGACTTTTTTAAAGCCGAAATTCTGTCGTGAAAATTTTCAACTTTTTTGAAGCCGAAATCTTTTCATGAAAATTTTAAACTTTTTTGAAGCCGAAATCTTTTCATGAAAATTTTCAACTTTTTTGAAGCTGAAACAGTTCATGAAAATGTTCGACTTTTTTAAAGCCGAAATCCTGTCGTGAAAATTTTCAACTTTTTTGAAGCCGAAATCTTTTCATGAAAATTTTCAACTTTTTTGAAGCCGAAATCTTTTCATGAAAATTTTCAACTTTTTTGGAGCCGAAATCTTTTCATGAAAATTTTCAACTTTTTAGAAGCTGAAATACTTCATGAAAATGTTAGACTTTTTTAAAGCCGAAATCCTGTCGTGAAAATTTTCAACTTTTTTGAAGCCGAAATCTTTTCATGAAAATTTTCAACTTTTTTGAAGCTGAAATACATCATGAAAATGTTTGACTTTTTTAAAGCTGAAATCCTGTCGTGAAAATTTTCAACTTTTTTGAAGCCCAAATACTTCATGAAAATGTTCAACTTTTTTGAAGCCGAAATACTTCATGAAAATGTTCGACTTTTTTAAAGCCGAAATCCTGTCGTGAAAATTTTCAACCTTTTTGAAGCCTAAATACTTCATGAAAATGTTTGACTTTTTTAAAGTCGAAATCCTGTCGTGAAAATTTTCAACTTTTTTGAATCCGAAATACTTCATGAAAATGTTCAACTTTTTTAAAGCCGAAATCCTGTCGTGAAAATTTTCAACTTTTTTGAAGCCGAAATCTTTTCATGAAAATTTTCAACTTTTTTGAAGCCGAAATCTTTTCATGAAAATTTTCAACTTTTTTGAAGCCGAAATCTTTTCATGAAAATTTTCATCTTTTTTGAAGCTGAAATACTTCATGAAAATGTTCGACTTTTTTAACGCCGAAATCCTGTCGTGAAAATGTTCGACTTTTTTGAATCCGAAATACTTCATGAAAATTTTTGAAATTTTTTGAAGCCGAAATACTTCATGAAAATGTTCGACTTTTTTAAAGCCGAAATTCTGTCGTGAAAATTTTCAACTTTTTTGAAGTCGAAATCTTTTCATGAAAATTTTCAACTTTTTTGAAGCCGAAATCTTTTCATGAAAATTTTCAACTTTTTTGAAGCTGAAACAGTTCATGAAAATGTTCGACATTTTTAAAGCCGAAATCCTGTCGTGAAAATTTTCAACTTTTTTGAAGCCGAAATCTTTTCATGAAAATTTTCAACTTTTTTGAAGCTGAAACAGTTCATGAAAATGTTCGACATTTTTAAAGCCGAAATCCTGTCGTGAAAATTTTCAACTTTTTTGAAGCCGAAATCTTTTCATGAAAATTTTCAACTTTTTTGAAGCCGAAATCTTTTCATGAAAATTTTCAACTTTTTTGGAGCCGAAATCTTTTCATGAAAATTTTCAACTTTTTAGAAGCTGAAATACTTCATGAAAATGTTAGACTTTTTTAAAGCCGAAATCCTGTCGTGAAAATTTTCAACTTTTTTGAAGCCGAAATCTTTTCATGAAAATTTTCAACTTTTTTGAAGCTGAAATACTTCATGAAAATGTTTGACTTTTTTAAAGCTGAAATCCTGTCGTGAAAATTTTCAACTTTTTTGAAGCCCAAATACTTCATGAAAATGTTCAACTTTTTTGAAGCCGAAATACTTCATGAAAATGTTCGACTTTTTTAAAGCCGAAATCCTGTCGTGAAAATTTTCAACCTTTTTGAAGCCTAAATACTTCATGAAAATGTTTGACTTTTTTAAAGTCGAAATCCTGTCGTGAAAATTTTCAACTTTTTTGAATCCGAAATACTTCATGAAAATGTTCAACTTTTTGAAAGCCGAAATCCTGTCGTGAAAATTTTCAACTTTTTTGAAGCCGAAATCTTTTCATGAAAATTTTCAACTTTTTTGAAGCCGAAATCTTCTCATGAAAATTTTCAACTTTTTTGAAGCTGAAATACTTCATGAAAATGTTCGACTTTTTTAACGCCGAAATCCTGTCTTGAAAATGTTTGACTTTTTTGAAGCCGAAATCTTTTCATGAAAATTTTCAACTCTTTTGAAGCCGAAATCTTTTCATGAAAATTTTCAACTTTTTTGAAGCTAAAATACTTCATGAAAATGTTCGACTTTTTTAACGCCGAAATCCTGTCGTGAAAATGTTCGACTTTTTTGAATCCGAAATACTTCATGAAAATTTTTGAAATTTTTTGAAGCCGAAATACTTCATGAAAATGTTCGACTTTTTTAAAGCCGAAATCCTGTGGTGAAAATTTTCAACTTTTTTGAAGCCGAAATCTTTTCATGAAAATTTTCAACTTTTTTGAAGCCGAAATCTTTTCATGAAAATTTTCAACTTTTTTGAAGCCGAAATCTTTTCATGAAAATTTTCATCTTTTTTGAAGCTGAAATACTTCATGAAAATGTTCGACTTTTTTAACGCCGAAATCCTGTCGTGAAAATGTTCGACTTTTTTGAATCCAAAATACTTCATGAAAATTTTTGAAATTTTTTGAAGCCGAAATACTTCATGAAAATGTTCGACTTTTTTAAAGCCGAAATTCTGTCGTGAAAATTTTCAACTTTTTTGAAGCCGAAATCTTTTCATGAAAATTTTAAACTTTTTTGAAGCCGAAATCTTTTCATGAAAATTTTCAACTTTTTTGAAGCTGAAACAGTTCATGAAAATGTTCGACTTTTTTAAAGCCGAAATCCTGTCGTGAAAATTTTCAACTTTTTTGAAGCCGAAATCTTTTCATGAAAATTTTCAACTTTTTTGAAGCCGAAATCTTTTCATGAAAATTTTCAACTTTTTTGGAGCCGAAATCTTTTCATGAAAATTTTCAACTTTTTAGAAGCTGAAATACTTCATGAAAATGTTAGACTTTTTTAAAGCCGAAATCCTGTCGTGAAAATTTTCAACTTTTTTGAAGCCGAAATCTTTTCATGAAAATTTTCAACTTTTTTGAAGCTGAAATACATCATGAAAATGTTTGACTTTTTTAAAGCTGAAATCCTGTCGTGAAAATTTTCAACTTTTTTGAAGCCCAAATACTTCATGAAAATGTTCAACTTTTTTGAAGCCGAAATACTTCATGAAAATGTTCGACTTTTTTAAAGCCGAAATCCTGTCGTGAAAATTTTCAACCTTTTTGAAGCCTAAATACTTCATGAAAATGTTTGACTTTTTTAAAGTCGAAATCCTGTCGTGAAAATTTTCAACTTTTTTGAATCCGAAATACTTCATGAAAATGTTCAACTTTTTTAAAGCCGAAATCCTGTCGTGAAAATTTTCAACTTTTTTGAAGCCGAAATCTTTTCATGAAAATTTTCAACTTTTTTGAAGCCGAAATCTTTTCATGAAAATTTTCAACTTTTTTGAAGCCGAAATCTTTTCATGAAAATTTTCATCTTTTTTGAAGCTGAAATACTTCATGAAAATGTTCGACTTTTTTAACGCCGAAATCCTGTCGTGAAAATGTTCGACTTTTTTGAATCCGAAATACTTCATGAAAATTTTTGAAATTTTTTGAAGCCGAAATACTTCATGAAAATGTTCGACTTTTTTAAAGCCGAAATTCTGTCGTGAAAATTTTCAACTTTTTTGAAGTCGAAATCTTTTCATGAAAATTTTCAACTTTTTTGAAGCCGAAATCTTTTCATGAAAATTTTCAACTTTTTTGAAGCTGAAACAGTTCATGAAAATGTTCGACATTTTTAAAGCCGAAATCCTGTCGTGAAAATTTTCAACTTTTTTGAAGCCGAAATCTTTTCATGAAAATTTTCAACTTTTTTGAAGCTGAAACAGTTCATGAAAATGTTCGACATTTTTAAAGCCGAAATCCTGTCGTGAAAATTTTCAACTTTTTTGAAGCCGAAATCTTTTCATGAAAATTTTCAACTTTTTTGAAGCCGAAATCTTTTCATGAAAATTTTCAACTTTTTTGGAGCCGAAATCTTTTCATGAAAATTTTCAACTTTTTAGAAGCTGAAATACTTCATGAAAATGTTAGACTTTTTTAAAGCCGAAATCCTGTCGTGAAAATTTTCAACTTTTTTGAAGCCGAAATCTTTTCATGAAAATTTTCAACTTTTTTGAAGCTGAAATACTTCATGAAAATGTTTGACTTTTTTAAAGCTGAAATCCTGTCGTGAAAATTTTCAACTTTTTTGAAGCCCAAATACTTCATGAAAATGTTCAACTTTTTTGAAGCCGAAATACTTCATGAAAATGTTCGACTTTTTTAAAGCCGAAATCCTGTCGTGAAAATTTTCAACCTTTTTGAAGCCTAAATACTTCATGAAAATGTTTGACTTTTTTAAAGTCGAAATCCTGTCGTGAAAATTTTCAACTTTTTTGAATCCGAAATACTTCATGAAAATGTTCAACTTTTTTAAAGCCGAAATCCTGTCGTGAAAATTTTCAACTTTTTTGAAGCCGAAATCTTTTCATGAAAATTTTCAACTTTTTTGAAGCCGAAATCTTTTCATGAAAATTTTCAACTTTTTTGAAGCTGAAATACTTCATGAAAACGTTCGACTTTTTTAACGCCGAAATCCTGTCGTGAAAATGTTAAACTTTTTTGAATCCGAAATACTTCATGAAAATTTTCAAATTTGTTGAAGTCGAAATACTTCATGAAAATGTTCGACTTTTTTAAAGCTGAAATCCTGTCGTGAAAATTTTCAACTTTTTTGAAGCCGAAATCTTTTCATAAAAATTTTCAACTTTTATGAAGCCGAAATCTTTTCATGAAAATTTTCAACTTTTTTGAAGCCGAAATCTTTTCATCAAAATTTTCAACTTTTTTGAAGCTGAAATACTTCATGAAAATGTTCGACTTTTTTAAAGCCGAAATCCTGTCCTGAAAATTTTCAACTTTTTTGAAGTCGAAATCTTTTCATGAAAATTTTCAACTTTTTTGAATCTGAAATACTTCATGAAAATTTTCAACTTTTTTGAATCTGAAATACTTCATGAAAATGTTCAACTTTTTTGAAGCTCAAATACTTCATGAAAATTTTCAACTTTTTTGAATCGATTTACTTCATGAAAATTTTCAACTTTTTTGAAGCCCAAATACTTCATGAAAATTTTCAATTTGTTTGGCGCCGAATTTCTTCATGAATATTTTCGACTTTTTTGAATCCGAATTTCTTCATGAAAATTTTCAACTTTTTTGAAGCCCAAATACTTCATGAAAATTTTCAACTTTTTTGAAGCCGAATTTCTTCATGAATATTTTCAACTTTTTTGAAGCCCAAATAATTCATGAAAATTTTCAACTTTTTTGAAGCCCAAATACTTCATGAAAATGTTCGACTTTTTTAAAGCCGAAATCCTGTCGTGAAAATTTGTAACCTTTTTGAAGCCAAAATACTTCATGAAAATGTTAGACTTTTTTGAAGCCGAAATCCTGTCGTGAAAATTTTCATCTTTTTTGAAGCCCAAATACTTCATGAAAATGTTCGACTTTTTTAAAGCCGAAATCCTGTCGTGAAAATTTTCAACTTTTTTGAAGCCCAAATACTTCATGAAAATGTTCAACTTTTTTGAAGCCGAAATACATCATGAAAATGTTCGACTTTTTTAACGCCGAAATCCTGTCGTGAAAATGTTCAACTTTTTTGAATCCGAAATACTTCATGAAAATTTTCAAATTTTTTGAAGCCGAAATACTTCATGAAAATGTTCGACTTTTTTAAAGCTGAAATCCTGTCGTGAAAATTTTCAACTTTTTTGAAGCCGAAATCTTTTCATGAAAATTTTCAACTTTTTTGAAGCCGAAATCTTTTCATCAAAATTTTCAACTTTTTTGAAGCTAAAATACTTCATGAAAATGTTCGACTTTTTTAACGCCGAAATCCTGTCGTGAAAATGTTCGACTTTTTTGAATCAGAAATACTTCATGAAAATTTTTGAAATTTTTTGAAGCCGAAATACTTCATGAAAATGTTCGACTTTTTTAAAGCCGAAATCCTGTCGTGAAAATTTTCAACTTTTTTGAAGCCGAAATCTTTTCATGAAAATTTTCAACTTTTTTGAAGCCGAAATCTTTTCATGAAAATTTTCAACTTTTTTGAAGCTGAAATACTTCATGAAAATGTTCGACATTTTTAAAGCCGAAATCCTGTCGTGAAAATTTTCAACTTTTTTGAAGCCGAAATCTTTTCATGAAAATTTTCAACTTTTTTGAAGCCGAAATCTTTTCATGAAAATTTTCAACTTTTTTGGAGCCGAAATCTTTTCATGAAAATTTTCAACTTTTTAGAAGCTGAAATACTTCATGAAAATGTTAGACTTTTTTAAAGCCGAAATCCTGTCGTGAAAATTTTCAACTTTTTTGAAGCCGAAATCTTTTCATGAAAATTTTCAACTTTTTTGAAGCCGAAATCTTTTCATGAAAATTTTCAACTTTTTTGAAGCCGAAATCTTTTCATGAAAATTTTCATCTTTTTTGAAGCTGAAATACTTCATGAAAATGTTCGACTTTTTTAACGCCGAAATCCTGTCGTGAAAATGTTCGACTTTTTTGAATCCGAAATACTTCATGAAAATTTTTGAAATTTTTTGAAGCCGAAATACTTCATGAAAATGTTCGACTTTTTTAAAGCCGAAATTCTGTCGTGAAAATTTTCAACTTTTTTGAAGTCGAAATCTTTTCATGAAAATTTTCAACTTTTTTGAAGCCGAAATCTTTTCATGAAAATTTTCAACTTTTTTGAAGCTGAAACAGTTCATGAAAATGTTCGACATTTTTAAAGCCGAAATCCTGTCGTGAAAATTTTCAACTTTTTTGAAGCCGAAATCTTTTCATGAAAATTTTCAACTTTTTTGAAGCTGAAACAGTTCATGAAAATGTTCGACATTTTTAAAGCCGAAATCCTGTCGTGAAAATTTTCAACTTTTTTGAAGCCGAAATCTTTTCATGAAAATTTTCAACTTTTTTGAAGCCGAAATCTTTTCATGAAAATTTTCAACTTTTTTGGAGCCGAAATCTTTTCATGAAAATTTTCAACTTTTTAGAAGCTGAAATACTTCATGAAAATGTTAGACTTTTTTAAAGCCGAAATCCTGTCGTGAAAATTTTCAACTTTTTTGAAGCCGAAATCTTTTCATGAAAATTTTCAACTTTTTTGAAGCTGAAATACTTCATGAAAATGTTTGACTTTTTTAAAGCTGAAATCCTGTCGTGAAAATTTTCAACTTTTTTGAAGCCCAAATACTTCATGAAAATGTTCAACTTTTTTGAAGCCGAAATACTTCATGAAAATGTTCGACTTTTTTAAAGCCGAAATCCTGTCGTGAAAATTTTCAACCTTTTTGAAGCCTAAATACTTCATGAAAATGTTTGACTTTTTTAAAGTCGAAATCCTGTCGTGAAAATTTTCAACTTTTTTGAATCCGAAATACTTCATGAAAATGTTCAACTTTTTTAAAGCCGAAATCCTGTCGTGAAAATTTTCAACTTTTTTGAAGCCGAAATCTTTTCATGAAAATTTTCAACTTTTTTGAAGCCGAAATCTTTTCATGAAAATTTTCAACTTTTTTGAAGCTGAAATACTTCATGAAAACGTTCGACTTTTTTAACGCCGAAATCCTGTCGTGAAAATGTTAAACTTTTTTGAATCCGAAATACTTCATGAAAATTTTCAAATTTGTTGAAGTCGAAATACTTCATGAAAATGTTCGACTTTTTTAAAGCTGAAATCCTGTCGTGAAAATTTTCAACTTTTTTGAAGCCGAAATCTTTTCATAAAAATTTTCAACTTTTATGAAGCCGAAATCTTTTCATGAAAATTTTCAACTTTTTTGAAGCCGAAATCTTTTCATCAAAATTTTCAACTTTTTTGAAGCTGAAATACTTCATGAAAATGTTCGACTTTTTTAAAGCCGAAATCCTGTCCTGAAAATTTTCAACTTTTTTGAAGTCGAAATCTTTTCATGAAAATTTTCAACTTTTTTGAATCTGAAATACTTCATGAAAATTTTCAACTTTTTTGAATCTGAAATACTTCATGAAAATGTTCAACTTTTTTGAAGCTCAAATACTTCATGAAAATTTTCAACTTTTTTGAATCGATTTACTTCATGAAAATTTTCAACTTTTTTGAAGCCCAAATACTTCATGAAAATTTTCAATTTGTTTGGCGCCGAATTTCTTCATGAATATTTTCGACTTTTTTGAATCCGAATTTCTTCATGAAAATTTTCAACTTTTTTGAAGCCCAAATACTTCATGAAAATTTTCAACTTTTTTGAAGCCGAATTTCTTCATGAATATTTTCAACTTTTTTGAAGCCCAAATAATTCATGAAAATTTTCAACTTTTTTGAAGCCCAAATACTTCATGAAAATGTTCGACTTTTTTAAAGCCGAAATCCTGTCGTGAAAATTTGTAACCTTTTTGAAGCCAAAATACTTCATGAAAATGTTAGACTTTTTTGAAGCCGAAATCCTGTCGTGAAAATTTTCATCTTTTTTGAAGCCCAAATACTTCATGAAAATGTTCGACTTTTTTAAAGCCGAAATCCTGTCGTGAAAATTTTCAACTTTTTTGAAGCCCAAATACTTCATGAAAATGTTCAACTTTTTTGAAGCCGAAATACATCATGAAAATGTTCGACTTTTTTAACGCCGAAATCCTGTCGTGAAAATGTTCAACTTTTTTGAATCCGAAATACTTCATGAAAATTTTCAAATTTTTTGAAGCCGAAATACTTCATGAAAATGTTCGACTTTTTTAAAGCTGAAATCCTGTCGTGAAAATTTTCAACTTTTTTGAAGCCGAAATCTTTTCATAAAAATTTTCAACTTTTATGAAGCCGAAATCTTTTCATGAAAATTTTCAACTTTTTTGAAGCCGAAATCTTTTCATCAAAATTTTCAACTTTTTTGAAGCTGAAATACTTCATGAAAATGTTCGACTTTTTTAAAGCCGAAATCCTGTCCTGAAAATTTTCAACTTTTTTGAAGTCGAAATCTTTTCATGAAAATTTTCAACTTTTTTGAATCTGAAATACTTCATGAAAATTTTCAACTTTTTTGAATCTGAAATACTTCATGAAAATGTTCAACTTTTTTGAAGCTCAAATACTTCATGAAAATTTTCAACTTTTTTGAATCGATTTACTTCATGAAAATTTTCAACTTTTTTGAAGCCCAAATACTTCATGAAAATTTTCAATTTGTTTGGCGCCGAATTTCTTCATGAATATTTTCGACTTTTTTGAATCCGAATTTCTTCATGAAAATTTTCAACTTTTTTGAAGCCCAAATACTTCATGAAAATTTTCAACTTTTTTGAAGCCGAATTTCTTCATGAATATTTTCAACTTTTTTGAAGCCCAAATAATTCATGAAAATTTTCAACTTTTTTGAAGCCCAAATACTTCATGAAAATGTTCGACTTTTTTAAAGCCGAAATCCTGTCGTGAAAATTTGTAACCTTTTTGAAGCCAAAATACTTCATGAAAATGTTAGACTTTTTTGAAGCCGAAATCCTGTCGTGAAAATTTTCATCTTTTTTGAAGCCCAAATACTTCATGAAAATGTTCGACTTTTTTAAAGCCGAAATCCTGTCGTGAAAATTTTCAACTTTTTTGAAGCCCAAATACTTCATGAAAATGTTCAACTTTTTTGAAGCCGAAATACATCATGAAAATGTTCGACTTTTTTAACGCCGAAATCCTGTCGTGAAAATGTTCAACTTTTTTGAATCCGAAATACTTCATGAAAATTTTCAAATTTTTTGAAGCCGAAATACTTCATGAAAATGTTCGACTTTTTTAAAGCTGAAATCCTGTCGTGAAAATTTTCAACTTTTTTGAAGCCGAAATCTTTTCATGAAAATTTTCAACTTTTTTGAAGCCGAAATCTTTTCATCAAAATTTTCAACTTTTTTGAAGCCGAAATCTTTTCATCAAAATTTTCAACTTTTTTGAAGCTAAAATACTTCATGAAAATGTTCGACTTTTTTAACGCCGAAATCCTGTCGTGAAAATGTTCGACTTTTTTGAATCAGAAATACTTCATGAAAATTTTTGAAATTTTTTGAAGCCGAAATACTTCATGAAAATGTTCGACTTTTTTAAAGCCGAAATCCTGTCGTGAAAATTTTCAACTTTTTTGAAGCCGAAATCTTTTCATGAAAATTTTCAACTTTTTTGAAGCCGAAATCTTTTCATGAAAATTTTCAACTTTTTTGAAGCTGAAATACTTCATGAAAATGTTCGACATTTTTAAAGCCGAAATCCTGTCGTGAAAATTTTCAACTTTTTTGAAGCCGAAATCTTTTCATGAAAATTTTCAACTTTTTTGAAGCCGAAATCTTTTCATGAAAATTTTCAACTTTTTTGGAGCCGAAATCTTTTCATGAAAATTTTCAACTTTTTAGAAGCTGAAATACTTCATGAAAATGTTAGACTTTTTTAAAGCCGAAATCCTGTCGTGAATATTTTCAACTTTTTTGAAGCCGAAATCTTTTCATGAAAATTTTTAACTTTTTTGAAGCCGAAATCTTTTCATGAAAATTTTCAACTTTTTTGAAGCTGAAATACTTCATGAAAACGTTCGACTTTTTTAACGCCGAAATCCTGTCGTGAAAATGTTAAACTTTTTTGAATCCGAAATACTTCATGAAAATTTTCAAATTTTTTGAAGTCGAAATACTTCATGAAAATGTTCGACTTTTTTAAAGCTGAAATCCTGTCGTGAAAATTTTCAACTTTTTTGAAGCCGAAATCTTTTCATAAAAATTTTCAACTTTTATGAAGCCGAAATCTTTTCATGAAAATTTTCAACTTTTTTGAAGCCGAAATCTTTTCATCAAAATTTTCAACTTTTTTGAAGCTGAAATACTTCATGAAAATGTTCGACTTTTTTAAAGCCGAAATCCTGTCCTGAAAATTTTCAACTTTTTTGAAGTCGAAATCTTTTCATGAAAATTTTCAACTTTTTTGAATCTGAAATACTTCATGAAAATTTTCAACTTTTTTGAATCTGAAATACTTCATGAAAATGTTCAACTTTTTTGAAGCTCAAATACTTCATGAAAATTTTCAACTTTTTTGAATCGAATTACTTCATGAAAATTTTCAACTTTTTTGAAGCCCAAATACTTCATGAAAATTTTCAATTTGTTTGGCGCCGAATTTCTTCATGAATATTTTCGACTTTTTTGAATCCGAAATTCTTCATGAAAATTTTCAACTTTTTTGAAGCCCAAATACTTCATGAAAATTTTCAACTTTTTTGAAGCCGAATTTCTTCATGAATATTTTCAACTTTTTTGAAGCCCAAATAATTCATGAAAATTTTCAACTTTTTTGAAGCCCAAATACTTCATGAAAATGTTCGACTTTTTTAAAGCCGAAATCCTGTCGTGAAAATTTGTAACCTTTTTGAAGCCAAAATACTTCATGAAAATGTTAGACTTTTTTGAAGCCGAAATCCTGTCGTGAAAATTTTCATCTTTTTTGAAGCCCAAATACTTCATGAAAATGTTCGACTTTTTTAAAGCCGAAATCCTGTCGTGAAAATTTTCAACTTTTTTGAAGCCCAAATACTTCATGAAAATGTTCAACTTTTTTGAAGCCGAAATACATCATGAAAATGTTCGACTTTTTTAACGCCGAAATCCTGTCGTGAAAATGTTCAACTTTTTTGAATCCGAAATACTTCATGAAAATTTTCAAATTTTTTGAAGCCGAAATACTTCATGAAAATGTTCGACTTTTTTAAAGCTGAAATCCTGTCGTGAAAATTTTCAACTTTTTTGAAGCCGAAATCTTTTCATGAAAATTTTCAACTTTTTTGAAGCCGAAATCTTTTCATCAAAATTTTCAACTTTTTTGAAGCTAAAATACTTCATGAAAATGTTCGACTTTTTTAACGCCGAAATCCTGTCGTGAAAATGTTCGACTTTTTTGAATCAGAAATACTTCATGAAAATTTTTGAAATTTTTTGAAGCCGAAATACTTCATGAAAATGTTCGACTTTTTTAAAGCCGAAATCCTGTCGTGAAAATTTTCAACTTTTTTGAAGCCGAAATCTTTTCATGAAAATTTTCAACTTTTTTGAAGCCGAAATCTTTTCATGAAAATTTTCAACTTTTTTGAAGCTGAAATACTTCATGAAAATGTTCGACATTTTTAAAGCCGAAATCCTGTCGTGAAAATTTTCAACTTTTTTGAAGCCGAAATCTTTTCATGAAAATTTTCAACTTTTTAGAAGCTGAAATACTTCATGAAAATGTTAGACTTTTTTAAAGCCGAAATCCTGTCGTGAATATTTTCAACTTTTTTGAAGCCGAAATCTTTTCATGAAAATTTTCAACTTTTTTGAAGCTGAAATACTTCATGAAAATGTTTGACTTTTTTAAAGCTGAAATCCTGTCGTGAAAATTTTCAACTTTTTTGAAGCCCAAATACTTCATGAAAATGTTCAACTTTTTTGAAGCCGAAATACTTCATGAAAATGTTCGACTTTTTTAAAGCCGAAATCCTGTCGTGAAAATTTTCAACCTTTTTGAAGCCTAAATACTTCATGAAAATGTTTGACTTTTTTAAAGTCGAAATCCTGTCGTGAAAATTTTCAACTTTTTTGAATCCGAAATACTTCATGAAAATGTTCAACTTTTTTAAAGCCGAAATCCTGTCGTGAAAATTTTCAACTTTTTTGAAGCCGAAATCTTTTCATGAAAATTTTTAACTTTTTTGAAGCCGAAATCTTTTCATGAAAATTTTCAACTTTTTTGAAGCTGAAATACTTCATGAAAACGTTCGACTTTTTTAACGCCGAAATCCTGTCGTGAAAATGTTAAACTTTTTTGAATCCGAAATACTTCATGAAAATTTTCAAATTTTTTGAAGTCGAAATACTTCATGAAAATGTTCGACTTTTTTAAAGCTGAAATCCTGTCGTGAAAATTTTCAACTTTTTTGAAGCCGAAATCTTTTCATAAAAATTTTCAACTTTTATGAAGCCGAAATCTTTTCATGAAAATTTTCAACTTTTTTGAAGCCGAAATCTTTTCATCAAAATTTTCAACTTTTTTGAAGCTGAAATACTTCATGAAAATGTTCGACTTTTTTAAAGCCGAAATCCTGTCCTGAAAATTTTCAAATTTTTTGAAGTCGAAATCTTTTCATGAAAATTTTCAACTTTTTTGAATCTGAAATACTTCATGAAAATTTTCAACTTTTTTGAATCTGAAATACTTCATGAAAATGTTCAACTTTTTTGAAGCTCAAATACTTCATGAAAATTTTCAACTTTTTTGAATCGAATTACTTCATGAAAATTTTCAACTTTTTTGAAGCCCAAATACTTCATGAAAATTTTCAATTTGTTTGGCGCCGAATTTCTTCATGAATATTTTCGACTTTTTTGAATCCGAAATTCTTCATGAAAATTTTCAACTTTTTTGAAGCCCAAATACTTCATGAAAATTTTCAACTTTTTTGAAGCCGAATTTCTTCATGAATATTTTCAACTTTTTTGAAGCCCAAATAATTCATGAAAATTTTCAACTTTTTTGAAGCCCAAATACTTCATGAAAATGTTCGACTTTTTTAAAGCCGAAATCCTGTCGTGAAAATTTGTAACCTTTTTGAAGCCAAAATACTTCATGAAAATGTTAGACTTTTTTGAAGCCGAAATCCTGTCGTGAAAATTTTCATCTTTTTTGAAGCCCAAATACTTCATGAAAATGTTCGACTTTTTTAAAGCCGAAATCCTGTCGTGAAAATTTTCAACTTTTTTGAAGCCCAAATACTTCATGAAAATGTTCAACTTTTTTGAAGCCGAAATACATCATGAAAATGTTCGACTTTTTTAACGCCGAAATCCTGTCGTGAAAATGTTCAACTTTTTTGAATCCGAAATACTTCATGAAAATTTTCAAATTTTTTGAAGCCGAAATACTTCATGAAAATGTTCGACTTTTTTAAAGCTGAAATCCTGTCGTGAAAATTTTCAACTTTTTTGAAGCCGAAATCTTTTCATGAAAATTTTCAACTTTTTTGAAGCCGAAATCTTTTCATCAAAATTTTCAACTTTTTTGAAGCTAAAATACTTCATGAAAATGTTCGACTTTTTTAACGCCGAAATCCTGTCGTGAAAATGTTCGACTTTTTTGAATCAGAAATACTTCATGAACATTTTTGAAATTTTTTGAAGCCGAAATACTTCATGAAAATGTTCGACTTTTTTAAAGCCGAAATCCTGTCGTGAAAATTTTTAACTTTTTTGAAGCCGAAATCTTTTCATGAAAATTTTCATCTTTTTTGAAGCCCAAATACTTCATGAAAATGTTCGACTTTTTTAAAGCCGAAATCCTGTCGTGAAAATTTTCAACTTTTTTGAAGCCCAAATACTTCATGAAAATGTTCAACTTTTTTGAAGCCGAAATACATCATGAAAATGTTCGACTTTTTTAACGCCGAAATCCTGTCGTGAAAATGTTCAACTTTTTTGAATCCGAAATACTTCATGAAAATTTTCAAATTTTTTGAAGCCGAAATACTTCATGAAAATGTTCGACTTTTTTAAAGCTGAAATCCTGTCGTGAAAATTTTCAACTTTTTTGAAGCCGAAATCTTTTCATGAAAATTTTCAACTTTTTTGAAGCCGAAATCTTTTCATCAAAATTTTCAACTTTTTTGAAGCTAAAATACTTCATGAAAATGTTCGACTTTTTTAACGCCGAAATCCTGTCGTGAAAATGTTCGACTTTTTTGAATCAGAAATACTTCATGAACATTTTTGAAATTTTTTGAAGCCGAAATACTTCATGAAAATGTTCGACTTTTTTAAAGCCGAAATCCTGTCGTGAAAATTTTTAACTTTTTTGAAGCCGAAATCTTTTCATGAAAATTTTCAACTTTTTTGAAGCCGAAATCTTTTCATGAAAATTTTCAACTTTTTTGAAGCTAAAATACTTCATGAAAATGTTCGACTTTTTTAACGCCGAAATCCTGTCGTGAAAATTTTCAACCTTTTTGAAGCCTAAATACTTCATGAAAATGTTTGACTTTTTTAAAGTCGAAATCCTGTCGTGAAAATTTTCAACTTTTTTGAATCCGAAATACTTCATGAAAATGTTCAACTTTTTTAAAGCCGAAATCCTGTCGTGAAAATTTTCAACTTTTTTGAAGCCGAAATCTTTTCATGAAAATTTTCAACTTTTTTGAAGCCGAAATCTTTTCATGAAAATTTTCAACTTTTTTGAAGCCGAAATCTTTTCATGAAAATTTTCAACTTTTTTGAAGCTGAAATACATCATGAAAATGTTCGACTTTTTTAAAGCCGAAATCCTGTCGTGAAAATTTTTAACTTTTTTGAAGCCGAAATCTTTTCATGAAAATTTTCATCTTTTTTGAAGCCCAAATACTTCATGAAAATGTTCGACTTTTTTAAAGCCGAAATCCTGTCGTGAAAATTTTCAACTTTTTTGAAGCCCAAATACTTCATGAAAATGTTCAACTTTTTTGAAGCCGAAATACATCATGAAAATGTTCGACTTTTTTAACGCCGAAATCCTGTCGTGAAAATGTTCAACTTTTTTGAATCCGAAATACTTCATGAAAATTTTCAAATTTTTTGAAGCCGAAATACTTCATGAAAATGTTCGACTTTTTTAAAGCTGAAATCCTGTCGTGAAAATTTTCAACTTTTTTGAAGCCGAAATCTTTTCATGAAAATTTTCAACTTTTTTGAAGCCGAAATCTTTTCATCAAAATTTTCAACTTTTTTGAAGCTAAAATACTTCATGAAAATGTTCGACTTTTTTAACGCCGAAATCCTGTCGTGAAAATGTTCGACTTTTTTGAATCAGAAATACTTCATGAACATTTTTGAAATTTTTTGAAGCCGAAATACTTCATGAAAATGTTCGACTTTTTTAAAGCCGAAATCCTGTCGTGAAAATTTTTAACTTTTTTGAAGCCGAAATCTTTTCATGAAAATTTTCAACTTTTTTGAAGCCGAAATCTTTTCATGAAAATTTTCAACTTTTTTGAAGCTAAAATACTTCATGAAAATGTTCGACTTTTTTAACGCCGAAATCCTGTCGTGAAAATTTTCAACCTTTTTGAAGCCTAAATACTTCATGAAAATGTTTGACTTTTTTAAAGTCGAAATCCTGTCGTGAAAATTTTCAACTTTTTTGAATCCGAAATACTTCATGAAAATGTTCAACTTTTTTAAAGCCGAAATCCTGTCGTGAAAATTTTCAACTTTTTTGAAGCCGAAATCTTTTCATGAAAATTTTCAACTTTTTTGAAGCCGAAATCTTTTCATGAAAATTTTCAACTTTTTTGAAGCCGAAATCTTTTCATGAAAATTTTCAACTTTTTTGAAGCTGAAATACATCATGAAAATGTTCGACTTTTTTAACGCCGAAATCCTGTCGTGAAAATTTTCAACCTTTTTGAAGCCTAAATACTTCATGAAAATGTTTGACTTTTTTAAAGTCGAAATCCTGTCGTGAAAATTTTCAACTTTTTTGAATCCGAAATACTTCATGAAAATGTTCAACTTTTTTAAAGCCGAAATCCTGTCGTGAAAATTTTCAACTTTTTTGAAGCCGAAATCTTTTCATGAAAATTTTCAACTTTTTTGAAGCCGAAATCTTTTCATGAAAATTTTCAACTTTTTTGAAGCCGAAATCTTTTCATGAAAATTTTCAACTTTTTTGAAGCTGAAATACATCATGAAAATGTTCGACTTTTTTAAAGCCGAAATCCTGTCGTGAAAATTTTTAACTTTTTTGAAGCCGAAATCTTTTCATGAAAATTTTCATCTTTTTTGAAGCCCAAATACTTCATGAAAATGTTCGACTTTTTTAAAGCCGAAATCCTGTCGTGAAAATTTTCAACTTTTTTGAAGCCCAAATACTTCATGAAAATGTTCAACTTTTTTGAAGCCGAAATACATCATGAAAATGTTCGACTTTTTTAACGCCGAAATCCTGTCGTGAAAATGTTCAACTTTTTTGAATCCGAAATACTTCATGAAAATTTTCAAATTTTTTGAAGCCGAAATACTTCATGAAAATGTTCGACTTTTTTAAAGCTGAAATCCTGTCGTGAAAATTTTCAACTTTTTTGAAGCCGAAATCTTTTCATGAAAATTTTCAACTTTTTTGAAGCCGAAATCTTTTCATCAAAATTTTCAACTTTTTTGAAGCTAAAATACTTCATGAAAATGTTCGACTTTTTTAACGCCGAAATCCTGTCGTGAAAATGTTCGACTTTTTTGAATCAGAAATACTTCATGAACATTTTTGAAATTTTTTGAAGCCGAAATACTTCATGAAAATGTTCGACTTTTTTAAAGCCGAAATCCTGTCGTGAAAATTTTTAACTTTTTTGAAGCCGAAATCTTTTCATGAAAATTTTCATCTTTTTTGAAGCCCAAATACTTCATGAAAATGTTCGACTTTTTTAAAGCCGAAATCCTGTCGTGAAAATTTTCAACTTTTTTGAAGCCCAAATACTTCATGAAAATGTTCAACTTTTTTGAAGCCGAAATACATCATGAAAATGTTCGACTTTTTTAACGCCGAAATCCTGTCGTGAAAATGTTCAACTTTTTTGAATCCGAAATACTTCATGAAAATTTTCAAATTTTTTGAAGCCGAAATACTTCATGAAAATGTTCGACTTTTTTAAAGCTGAAATCCTGTCGTGAAAATTTTCAACTTTTTTGAAGCCGAAATCTTTTCATGAAAATTTTCAACTTTTTTGAAGCCGAAATCTTTTCATCAAAATTTTCAACTTTTTTGAAGCTAAAATACTTCATGAAAATGTTCGACTTTTTTAACGCCGAAATCCTGTCGTGAAAATGTTCGACTTTTTTGAATCAGAAATACTTCATGAACATTTTTGAAATTTTTTGAAGCCGAAATACTTCATGAAAATGTTCGACTTTTTTAAAGCCGAAATCCTGTCGTGAAAATTTTTAACTTTTTTGAAGCCGAAATCTTTTCATGAAAATTTTCAACTTTTTTGAAGCCGAAATCTTTTCATGAAAATTTTCAACTTTTTTGAAGCTAAAATACTTCATGAAAATGTTCGACTTTTTTAACGCCGAAATCCTGTCGTGAAAATTTTCAACCTTTTTGAAGCCTAAATACTTCATGAAAATGTTTGACTTTTTTAAAGTCGAAATCCTGTCGTGAAAATTTTCAACTTTTTTGAATCCGAAATACTTCATGAAAATGTTCAACTTTTTTAAAGCCGAAATCCTGTCGTGAAAATTTTCAACTTTTTTGAAGCCGAAATCTTTTCATGAAAATTTTCAACTTTTTTGAAGCCGAAATCTTTTCATGAAAATTTTCAACTTTTTTGAAGCCGAAATCTTTTCATGAAAATTTTCAACTTTTTTGAAGCTGAAATACATCATGAAAATGTTCGACTTTTTTAAAGCCGAAATCCTGTCGTGAAAATTTTTAACTTTTTTGAAGCCGAAATCTTTTCATGAAAATTTTCATCTTTTTTGAAGCCCAAATACTTCATGAAAATGTTCGACTTTTTTAAAGCCGAAATCCTGTCGTGAAAATTTTCAACTTTTTTGAAGCCCAAATACTTCATGAAAATGTTCAACTTTTTTGAAGCCGAAATACATCATGAAAATGTTCGACTTTTTTAACGCCGAAATCCTGTCGTGAAAATGTTCAACTTTTTTGAATCCGAAATACTTCATGAAAATTTTCAAATTTTTTGAAGCCGAAATACTTCATGAAAATGTTCGACTTTTTTAAAGCTGAAATCCTGTCGTGAAAATTTTCAACTTTTTTGAAGCCGAAATCTTTTCATGAAAATTTTCAACTTTTTTGAAGCCGAAATCTTTTCATCAAAATTTTCAACTTTTTTGAAGCTAAAATACTTCATGAAAATGTTCGACTTTTTTAACGCCGAAATCCTGTCGTGAAAATGTTCGACTTTTTTGAATCAGAAATACTTCATGAACATTTTTGAAATTTTTTGAAGCCGAAATACTTCATGAAAATGTTCGACTTTTTTAAAGCCGAAATCCTGTCGTGAAAATTTTTAACTTTTTTGAAGCCGAAATCTTTTCATGAAAATTTTCAACTTTTTTGAAGCCGAAATCTTTTCATGAAAATTTTCAACTTTTTTGAAGCTAAAATACTTCATGAAAATGTTCGACTTTTTTAACGCCGAAATCCTGTCGTGAAAATTTTCAACCTTTTTGAAGCCTAAATACTTCATGAAAATGTTTGACTTTTTTAAAGTCGAAATCCTGTCGTGAAAATTTTCAACTTTTTTGAATCCGAAATACTTCATGAAAATGTTCAACTTTTTTAAAGCCGAAATCCTGTCGTGAAAATTTTCAACTTTTTTGAAGCCGAAATCTTTTCATGAAAATTTTCAACTTTTTTGAAGCCGAAATCTTTTCATGAAAATTTTCAACTTTTTTGAAGCCGAAATCTTTTCATGAAAATTTTCAACTTTTTTGAAGCTGAAATACATCATGAAAATGTTCGACTTTTTTAACGCCGAAATCCTGTCGTGAAAATTTTCAACCTTTTTGAAGCCTAAATACTTCATGAAAATGTTTGACTTTTTTAAAGTCGAAATCCTGTCGTGAAAATTTTCAACTTTTTTGAATCCGAAATACTTCATGAAAATGTTCAACTTTTTTAAAGCCGAAATCCTGTCGTGAAAATTTTCAACTTTTTTGAAGCCGAAATCTTTTCATGAAAATTTTCAACTTTTTTGAAGCCGAAATCTTTTCATGAAAATTTTCAACTTTTTTGAAGCCGAAATCTTTTCATGAAAATTTTCAACTTTTTTGAAGCTGAAATACATCATGAAAATGTTCGACTTTTTTAAAGCCGAAATCCTGTCGTGAAAATTTTTAACTTTTTTGAAGCCGAAATCTTTTCATGAAAATTTTCATCTTTTTTGAAGCCCAAATACTTCATGAAAATGTTCGACTTTTTTAAAGCCGAAATCCTGTCGTGAAAATTTTCAACTTTTTTGAAGCCCAAATACTTCATGAAAATGTTCAACTTTTTTGAAGCCGAAATACATCATGAAAATGTTCGACTTTTTTAACGCCGAAATCCTGTCGTGAAAATGTTCAACTTTTTTGAATCCGAAATACTTCATGAAAATTTTCAAATTTTTTGAAGCCGAAATACTTCATGAAAATGTTCGACTTTTTTAAAGCTGAAATCCTGTCGTGAAAATTTTCAACTTTTTTGAAGCCGAAATCTTTTCATGAAAATTTTCAACTTTTTTGAAGCCGAAATCTTTTCATCAAAATTTTCAACTTTTTTGAAGCTAAAATACTTCATGAAAATGTTCGACTTTTTTAACGCCGAAATCCTGTCGTGAAAATGTTCGACTTTTTTGAATCAGAAATACTTCATGAACATTTTTGAAATTTTTTGAAGCCGAAATACTTCATGAAAATGTTCGACTTTTTTAAAGCCGAAATCCTGTCGTGAAAATTTTTAACTTTTTTGAAGCCGAAATCTTTTCATGAAAATTTTCAACTTTTTTGAAGCCGAAATCTTTTCATGAAAATTTTCAACTTTTTTGAAGCTAAAATACTTCATGAAAATGTTCGACTTTTTTAACGCCGAAATCCTGTCGTGAAAATTTTCAACCTTTTTGAAGCCCAAATACTTCATGAAAATGTTCAACTTTTTTGAAGCCGAAATACATCATGAAAATGTTCGACTTTTTTAACGCCGAAATCCTGTCGTGAAAATGTTCAACTTTTTTGAATCCGAAATACTTCATGAAAATTTTCAAATTTTTTGAAGCCGAAATACTTCATGAAAATGTTCGACTTTTTTAAAGCTGAAATCCTGTCGTGAAAATTTTCAACTTTTTTGAAGCCGAAATCTTTTCATGAAAATTTTCAACTTTTTTGAAGCCGAAATCTTTTCATCAAAATTTTCAACTTTTTTGAAGCTAAAATACTTCATGAAAATGTTCGACTTTTTTAACGCCGAAATCCTGTCGTGAAAATGTTCGACTTTTTTGAAGCCTAAATACTTCATGAAAATGTTTGACTTTTTTAAAGTCGAAATCCTGTCGTGAAAATTTTCAACTTTTTTGAATCCGAAATACTTCATGAAAATGTTCAACTTTTTTAAAGCCGAAATCCTGTCGTGAAAATTTTCAACTTTTTTGAAGCCGAAATCTTTTCATGAAAATTTTCAACTTTTTTGAAGCCGAAATCTTTTCATGAAAATTTTCAACTTTTTTGAAGCCGAAATCTTTTCATGAAAATTTTCAACTTTTTTGAAGCTGAAATACATCATGAAAATGTTCGACTTTTTTAAAGCCGAAATCCTGTCGTGAAAATTTTTAACTTTTTTGAAGCCGAAATCTTTTCATGAAAATTTTCAACTTTTTTGAAGCCGAAATCTTTTCATGAAAATTTTCAACTTTTTTGAATCGAATTACTTCATGAAAATTTTCAACTTTTTTGAAGCCCAAATACTTCATGAAAATTTTCAATTTGTTTGGCGCCGAATTTCTTCATGAATATTTTCGACTTTTTTGAATCCGAATTTCTTCATGAAAATTTTCAACTTTTTTGAAGCCGAATTTCTTCATGAATATTTTCAACTTTTTTGAAGCCCAAATAATTCATGAAAATTTTCAACTTTTTTGAAGCCCAAATACTTCATGAAAATGTTCGACTTTTTTAAAGCCGAAATCCTGTCGTGAAAATTTGTAACCTTTTTGAAGCCAAAATACTTCATGAAAATGTTAGACTTTTTTGAAGCCGAAATCCTGTCGTGAAAATTTTCATCTTTTTTGAAGCCCAAATACTTCATGAAAATGTTCGACTTTTTTAAAGCCGAAATCCTGTCGTGAAAATTTTCAACTTTTTTGAAGCCCAAATACTTCATGAAAATGTTCAACTTTTTTGAAGCCGAAATACATCATGAAAATGTTCGACTTTTTTAACGCCGAAATCCTGTCGTGAAAATGTTCAACTTTTTTGAATCCGAAATACTTCATGAAAATTTTCAAATTTTTTGAAGCCGAAATACTTCATGAAAATGTTCGACTTTTTTAAAGCTGAAATCCTGTCGTGAAAATTTTCAACTTTTTTGAAGCCGAAATCTTTTCATGAAAATTTTAAACTTTTTTGAAGCCGAAATCTTTTCATCAAAATTTTCAACTTTTTTGAAGCTAAAATACTTCATGAAAATGTTCGACTTTTTTAACGCCGAAATCCTGTCGTGAAAATGTTCGACTTTTTTGAATCAGAAATACTTCATGAACATTTTTGAAATTTTTTGAAGCCGAAATACTTCATGAAAATATTCGACTTTTTTAAAGCCGAAATCCTGTCGTGAAAATTTTTAACTTTTTTGAAGCCGAAATCTTTTCATGAAAATTTTCATCTTTTTTGAAGCCCAAATACTTCATGAAAATGTTCGACTTTTTTAAAGCCGAAATCCTGTCGTGAAAATTTTCAACTTTTTTGAAGCCCAAATACTTCATGAAAATGTTCAACTTTTTTGAAGCCGAAATACATCATGAAAATGTTCGACTTTTTTAACGCCGAAATCCTGTCGTGAAAATGTTCAACTTTTTTGAATCCGAAATACTTCATGAAAATTTTCAAATTTTTTGAAGCCGAAATACTTCATGAAAATGTTCGACTTTTTTAAAGCTGAAATCCTGTCGTGAAAATTTTCAACTTTTTTGAAGCCGAAATCTTTTCATGAAAATTTTCAACTTTTTTGAAGCCGAAATCTTTTCATCAAAATTTTCAACTTTTTTGAAGCTAAAATACTTCATGAAAATGTTCGACTTTTTTAACGCCGAAATCCTGTCGTGAAAATGTTCGACTTTTTTGAATCAGAAATACTTCATGAACATTTTTGAAATTTTTTGAAGCCGAAATACTTCATGAAAATGTTCGACTTTTTTAAAGCCGAAATCCTGTCGTGAAAATTTTTAACTTTTTTGAAGCCGAAATCTTTTCATGAAAATTTTCAACTTTTTTGAAGCCGAAATCTTTTCATGAAAATTTTCAACTTTTTTGAAGCTAAAATACTTCATGAAAATGTTCGACTTTTTTAACGCCGAAATCCTGTCGTGAAAATTTTCAACCTTTTTGAAGCCTAAATACTTCATGAAAATGTTTGACTTTTTTAAAGTCGAAATCCTGTCGTGAAAATTTTCAACTTTTTTGAATCCGAAATACTTCATGAAAATGTTCAACTTTTTTAAAGCCGAAATCCTGTCGTGAAAATTTTCAACTTTTTTGAAGCCGAAATCTTTTCATGAAAATTTTCAACTTTTTTGAAGCCGAAATCTTTTCATGAAAATTTTCAACTTTTTTGAAGCCGAAATCTTTTCATGAAAATTTTCAACTTTTTTGAAGCTGAAATACATCATGAAAATGTTCGACTTTTTTAACGCCGAAATCCTGTCGTGAAAATGTTCAACTTTTTTGAATCCGAAATACTTCATGAAAATTTTCAAATTTTTTGAAGTCGAAATACTTCATGAAAATGTTCGACTTTTTTAAAGCTGAAATCCTGTCGTTAAAATTTTCAACTTTTTTGAAGCCGAAATCTTTTCATGAAAATTTTCAACTTTTTTGAAGCCGAAATCTTTTCATGAAAATTTTCAACTTTTTTGAATCGAATTACTTCATGAAAATTTTCAACTTTTTTGAAGCCCAAATACTTCATGAAAATTTTCAATTTGTTTGGCGCCGAATTTCTTCATGAATATTTTCGACTTTTTTGAATCCGAATTTCTTCATGAAAATTTTCAACTTTTTTGAAGCCGAATTTCTTCATGAATATTTTCAACTTTTTTGAAGCCCAAATAATTCATGAAAATTTTCAACTTTTTTGAAGCCCAAATACTTCATGAAAATGTTCGACTTTTTTAAAGCCGAAATCCTGTCGTGAAAATTTGTAACCTTTTTGAAGCCAAAATACTTCATGAAAATGTTAGACTTTTTTGAAGCCGAAATCCTGTCGTGAAAATTTTCATCTTTTTTGAAGCCCAAATACTTCATGAAAATGTTCGACTTTTTTAAAGCCGAAATCCTGTCGTGAAAATTTTCAACTTTTTTGAAGCCCAAATACTTCATGAAAATGTTCAACTTTTTTGAAGCCGAAATACATCATGAAAATGTTCGACTTTTTTAACGCCGAAATCCTGTCGTGAAAATGTTCAACTTTTTTGAATCCGAAATACTTCATGAAAATTTTCAAATTTTTTGAAGCCGAAATACTTCATGAAAATGTTCGACTTTTTTAAAGCTGAAATCCTGTCGTGAAAATTTTCAACTTTTTTGAAGCCGAAATCTTTTCATGAAAATTTTAAACTTTTTTGAAGCCGAAATCTTTTCATCAAAATTTTCAACTTTTTTGAAGCTAAAATACTTCATGAAAATGTTCGACTTTTTTAACGCCGAAATCCTGTCGTGAAAATGTTCGACTTTTTTGAATCAGAAATACTTCATGAACATTTTTGAAATTTTTTGAAGCCGAAATACTTCATGAAAATATTCGACTTTTTTAAAGCCGAAATCCTGTCGTGAAAATTTTTAACTTTTTTGAAGCCGAAATCTTTTCATGAAAATTTTCATCTTTTTTGAAGCCCAAATACTTCATGAAAATGTTCGACTTTTTTAAAGCCGAAATCCTGTCGTGAAAATTTTCAACTTTTTTGAATCCGAAATACTTCATGAAAATTTTCAACTTTTTTGAAGCCGAAATCTTGTCGTGAAAATTTTCACCTTTTTTGAATCCGAAATACTTCATGAAAATGTTCGACTTTTTTAAAGCCGAAATCCTGTAGTGAAAATTTTCAACTTTTTTGAATCCGAAATACTTCATGAAAATTTTCAACTTTTTTGAAGCTGAAATACTGTCATGAAAATTTTCAACTTTTTTGAAGCCGAAATACTGTCATGAAAATTTTCAACTTTTTTGAAGCTGAAATACTGCATGAAAATGTTCGACTTTTTTGAAGCCGAAATACTGTCATGAAAATGTTCAACTTTTTTGAAGACGAAATCTTTTCATGAAAATTTTCAACTTTTTTGAAGCTGAAATACTGCTTGAAAATGTCCGATTTTTTTAAAGCCGAAATACTGTCGTGAAAATTTTCACCTTTTTTCTAGCCGAAATACTGTCATGAAAATGTTCAACTTTTTTGAAGCTGAAATACTTCGTGAAAATGTTCAACTTTTTTGACGCCGAAATACTGTCATGAAAATGTTCGACTTTTTTAAAGCCGAAATACTGTCATGAAAATGTTCAACTTTTTTGAAAACGAAATCTTTTCATGAAAATTTTCAACTTTTTTGAATCTGAAATACTGCTTGAAAATGTCCGACTTTTTTAAAGCCGAAATCCTGTCGTGAAAATTTTCAACTTTTTTGAAGCCGAAATCTTTTCATGAAAATGTTCAACTTTTTTGAAGCTGAAATACTGCATGAAAATGTTCAAATTTTTTGAAGCCGAAATCATGTCGTGAAAATTTTCACCTTTTTTGAATCTGAAATACTGTCATGAAAATGTTCAACATTTTTGAAGCTTTAATACTTCATGAAAATGTTCGACTTTTTTAAAGCCGAAATCTTTTCATGAAAATGTTCAACTTTTTTGAAGCTGAAATACTGCATGAAAATGTTCGACTTTTTTAAAGCCGAAATCCTGTCGTGAAAATTTTCAACTTTTTTGAAACCGAAATCTTTTCATGAAAATGTTCAACTTTTTTGAATCTGAAATACTTCATGAAAATGTTCGACTTTTTTAACGCCGAAATCCTGTCGTGAAAATGTTCAACTTTTTTGAATCCGAAATACTTCATGAAAATTTTCATCTTTTTTGAAGCCCAAATACTTCATGAAAATGTTCAACTTTTTTGAAGCCGAAATACATCATGAAAATGTTCGACTTTTTTAACGCCGAAATCCTGTCGTGAAAATGTTCAACTTTTTTGAATCCGAAATACTTCATGAAAATTTTCAAATTTTTTGAAGCCGAAATACTTCATGAAAATGTTCGACTTTTTTAAAGCTGAAATCCTGTCGTGAAAATTTTCAACTTTTTTGAAGCCGAAATCTTTTCATGAAAATTTTCAACTTTTTTGAAGCCGAAATCTTTTCATCAAAATTTTCAACTTTTTTGAAGCTAAAATACTTCATGAAAATGTTCGACTTTTTTAACGCCGAAATCCTGTCGTGAAAATGTTCGACTTTTTTGAATCAGAAATACTTCATGAACATTTTTGAAATTTTTTGAAGCCGAAATACTTCATGAAAATGTTCGACTTTTTTAAAGCCGAAATCCTGTCGTGAAAATTTTTAACTTTTTTGAAGCCGAAATCTTTTCATGAAAATTTTCAACTTTTTTGAAGCCGAAATCTTTTCATGAAAATTTTCAACTTTTTTGAAGCTAAAATACTTCATGAAAATGTTCGACTTTTTTAACGCCGAAATCCTGTCGTGAAAATTTTCAACCTTTTTGAAGCCTAAATACTTCATGAAAATGTTTGACTTTTTTAAAGTCGAAATCCTGTCGTGAAAATTTTCAACTTTTTTGAATCCGAAATACTTCATGAAAATGTTCAACTTTTTTAAAGCCGAAATCCTGTCGTGAAAATTTTCAACTTTTTTGAAGCCGAAATCTTTTCATGAAAATTTTCAACTTTTTTGAAGCCGAAATCTTTTCATGAAAATTTTCAACTTTTTTGAAGCCGAAATCTTTTCATGAAAATTTTCAACTTTTTTGAAGCTGAAATACATCATGAAAATGTTCGACTTTTTTAACGCCGAAATCCTGTCGTGAAAATGTTCAACTTTTTTGAATCCGAAATACTTCATGAAAATTTTCAAATTTTTTGAAGTCGAAATACTTCATGAAAATGTTCGACTTTTATAAAGCTGAAATCCTGTCGTTAAAATTTTCAACTTTTTTGAAGCCGAAATCTTTTCATGAAAATTTTCAACTTTTTTGAAGCCGAAATCTTTTCATGAAAATTTTCAACTTTTTTGAAGCCGAAATCTTTTCATCAAAATTTTCAACTTTTTTGAATCGAATTTCTTCATGAATATTTTCGACTTTTTTGAATCCGAATTTCTTCATGAAAATTTTCAACTTTTTTGAAGCCGAATTTCTTCATGAATATTTTCAACTTTTTTGAAGCCCAAATAATTCATGAAAATTTTCAACTTTTTTGAAGCCCAAATACTTCATGAAAATGTTCGACTTTTTTAAAGCCGAAATCCTGTCGTGAAAATTTGTAACCTTTTTGAAGCCAAAATACTTCATGAAAATGTTAGACTTTTTTGAAGCCGAAATCCTGTCGTGAAAATTTTCATCTTTTTTGAAGCCCAAATACTTCATGAAAATGTTCGACTTTTTTAAAGCCGAAATCCTGTCGTGAAAATTTTCAACTTTTTTGAAGCCCAAATACTTCATGAAAATGTTCAACTTTTTTGAAGCCGAAATACATCATGAAAATGTTCGACTTTTTTAACGCCGAAATCCTGTCGTGAAAATGTTCAACTTTTTTGAATCCGAAATACTTCATGAAAATTTTCAAATTTTTTGAAGCCGAAATACTTCATGAAAATGTTCGACTTTTTTAAAGCTGAAATCCTGTCGTGAAAATTTTCAACTTTTTTGAAGCCGAAATCTTTTCATGAAAATTTTCAACTTTTTTGAAGCCGAAATCTTTTCATCAAAATTTTCAACTTTTTTGAAGCTAAAATACTTCATGAAAATGTTCGACTTTTTTAACGCCGAAATCCTGTCGTGAAAATGTTCGACTTTTTTGAATCCGAAATACTTCATGAAAATTTTCGACTTTTTTAAAGCCGAAATCCTGTCCTGAAAATTTTCAACTTTTTTGAAGCCGAAATCTTTTCATGAAAATTTTCAACTTTTTTGAATCTGAAATACTTCATGAAAATTTTCAACTTTTTTGAATCTGAAATACTTCATGAAAATGTTCAACTTTTTTGAAGCCCAAATACTTCATGAAAATTTTCAACTTTTTTGAAGCCGAAATCTTTTCATGAAAATTTTCAACTTTTTTGAAGCCGAAATCTTTTCATGAAAATTTTCAACTTTTTTGAAGCCGAAATCTTTTCATCAAAATTTTCAACTTTTTTGAAGCTAAAATACTTCATGAAAATGTTCGACTTTTTTAACGCCGAAATCCTGTCGTGAAAATGTTCGACTTTTTTGAAGCTGAAATACTTCATGAAAATGTTCGACTTTTTTAAAGCCGAAATCCTGTCCTGAAAATTTTCAACTTTTTTGAAGCCGAAATCTTTTATTGAAAATTTTCAACTTTTTTGAATCTGAAATACTTCATGAAAATTTTCGACTTTTTTAAAGCCGAAATACTTCATGAAAATGTTCGACTTTTTTAAAGCCGAAATCCTGTCGTGAAAATTTTCAACTTTTTTGAAGCCGAAATCTTTTCATGAAAATTTTCAACTTTTTTGAAGCCGAAATCTTTTCATGAAAATTTTCAACTTTTTTGAAGCTGAAATACTTCATGAAAATGTTCGACATTTTTAAAGCCGAAATCCTGTCGTGAAAATTTTCAACTTTTTTGAAGCCGAAATCTTTTCATGAAAATTTTCAACTTTTTTGAAGCCGAAATCTTTTCATGAAAATTTTCAACTTTTTTGAAGCCGAAATCTTTTCATGAAAATTTTCAATTTGTTTGGCGCCATATTTCTTCATGAATATTTTCGACTTTTTTGAATCCGAATTACTTCATGAAAATTTTCAACTTTTTTGAAGCCCAAATACTTCATGAAAATTTTCAATTTGTTTGGCGCCATATTTCTTCATGAATATTTTCGACTTTTTTGAATCCGAATTTCTTCATGAACATTTTTGAAATTTTTTGAAGCCGAAATACTTCATGAAAATGTTCGACTTTTTTAAAGCCGAAATCCTGTCGTGAAAATTTTTAACTTTTTTGAAGCCGAAATCTTTTCATGAAAATTTTCAACTTTTTTGAAGCCGAAATCTTTTCATGAAAATTTTCAACTTTTTTGAAGCTAAAATACTTCATGAAAATGTTCGACTTTTTTAACGCCGAAATCCTGTCGTGAAAATTTTCAACCTTTTTGAAGCCTAAATACTTCATGAAAATGTTTGACTTTTTTAAAGTCGAAATCCTGTCGTGAAAATTTTCAACTTTTTTGAATCCGAAATACTTCATGAAAATGTTCAACTTTTTTAAAGCCGAAATCCTGTCGTGAAAATTTTCAACTTTTTTGAAGCCGAAATCTTTTCATGAAAATTTTCAACTTTTTTGAAGCCGAAATCTTTTCATGAAAATTTTCAACTTTTTTGAAGCCGAAATCTTTTCATGAAAATTTTCAACTTTTTTGAAGCTGAAATACATCATGAAAATGTTCGACTTTTTTAACGCCGAAATCCTGTCGTGAAAATGTTCAACTTTTTTGAATCCGAAATACATCATGAAAATTTTCAAATTTTTTGAAGTCGAAATACTTCATGAAAATGTTCGACTTTTTTAAAGCTGAAATCCTGTCGTTAAAATTTTCAACTTTTTTGAAGCCGAAATCTTTTCATGAAAATTTTCAACTTTTTTGAAGCCGAAATCTTTTCATGAAAATTTTCAACTTTTTTGAAGCCGAAATCTTTTCATCAAAATTTTCAACTTTTTTGAATCGAATTACTTCATGAAAATTTTCAACTTTTTTGAAGCCCAAATACTTCATGAAAATTTTCAATTTGTTTGGCGCCGAATTTCTTCATGAATATTTTCGACTTTTTTGAATCCGAATTTCTTCATGAAAATTTTCAACTTTTTTGAAGCCCAAATACTTCATGAAAATTTTCAACTTTTTTGAAGCCGAATTTCTTCATGAATATTTTCAACTTTTTTGAAGCCCAAATAATTCATGAAAATTTTCAACTTTTTTGAAGCCCAAATACTTCATGAAAATGTTCGACTTTTTTAAAGCCGAAATCCTGTCGTGAAAATTTGTAACCTTTTTGAAGCCAAAATACTTCATGAAAATGTTAGACTTTTTTGAAGCCGAAATCCTGTCGTGAAAATTTTCATCTTTTTTGAAGCCCAAATACTTCATGAAAATGTTCGACTTTTTTAAAGCCGAAATCCTGTCGTGAAAATTTTCAACTTTTTTGAAGCCCAAATACTTCATGAAAATGTTCAACTTTTTTAACGCCGAAATCCTGTCGTGAAAATGTTCAACTTTTTTGAATCCGAAATACTTCATGAAAATTTTCAAATTTTTTGAAGCCGAAATACTTCATGAAAATGTTCGACTTTTTTAAAGCTGAAATCCTGTCGTGAAAATTTTCAACTTTTTTGAAGCCGAAATCATTTCATGAAAATTTTCAACTTTTTTGAAGCCGAAATCTTTTCATCAAAATTTTCAACTTTTTTGAAGCTAAAATACTTCATGAAAATGTTCGACTTTTTTAACGCCGAAATCCTGTCGTGAAAATGTTCGACTTTTTTGAATCCGAAATACTTCATGAAAATTTACGACTTTTTTAAAGCCGAAATCCTGTCCTGAAAATTTTCAACTTTTTTGAAGCCGAAATCTTTTCATGAAAATTTTCAACTTTTTTGAATCTGAAATACTTCATGAAAATTTTCAACTTTTTTGAATCTGAAATACTTCATGAAAATGTTCAACTTTTTTGAAGCCCAAATACTTCATGAAAATTTTCAACTTTTTTGAAGCCGAAATCTTTTCATGAAAATTTTCAACTTTTTTGAAGCCGAAATCTTTTCATGAAAATTTTCAACTTTTTTGAAGCCGAAATCTTTTCATCAAAATTTTCAACTTTTTTGAAGCTAAAATACTTCATGAAAATGTTCGACTTTTTTAACGCCGAAATCCTGTCGTGAAAATGTTCGACTTTTCTGAAGCTAAAATACTTCATGAAAATGTTCGACTTTTTTAAAGCCGAAATCCTGTCCTGAAAATTTTCAACTTTTTTGAAGCCGAAATCTTTTCATGAAAATTTTCAACTTTTTTGAATCTGAAATACTTCATGAAAATTTTCGACTTTTTTAAAGCCGAAATACTTCATGAAAATGTTCGACTTTTTTAAAGCCGAAATCCTGTCGTGAAAATTTTCAACTTTTTTGAAGCCGAAATCTTTTCATGAAAATTTTCAACTTTTTTGAAGCCGAAATCTTTTCATGAAAATTTTCAACTTTTTTGAAGCTGAAATACTTCATGAAAATGTTCGACATTTTTAAAGCCGAAATCCTGTCGTGAAAATTTTCAACTTTTTTGAAGCCGAAATCTTTTCATGAAAATTTTCAACTTTTTTGAAGCCGAAATCTTTTCATGAAAATTTTCAACTTTTTTGAAGCTGAAATACATCATGAAAATGTTCGACTTTTTTAACGCCGAAATCCTGTCGTGAAAATGTTCAACTTTTTTGAATCCGAAATACTTCATGAAAATTTTCAAATTTTTTGAAGTCGAAATACTTCATGAAAATGTTCGACTTTTATAAAGCTGAAATCCTGTCGTTAAAATTTTCAACTTTTTTGAAGCCGAAATCCTTTCATGAAAATTTTCAACTTTTTTGAAGCCGAAATCTTTTCATGAAAATTTTCAACTTTTTTGAAGCCGAAATCTTTTCATCAAAATTTTCAACTTTTTTGAATCGAATTTCTTCATGAATATTTTCGACTTTTTTGAATCCGAATTTCTTCATGAAAATTTTCAACTTTTTTGAAGCCGAATTTCTTCATGAATATTTTCAACTTTTTTGAAGCCCAAATAATTCATGAAAATTTTCAACTTTTTTGAAGCCCAAATACTTCATGAAAATGTTCGACTTTTTTAAAGCCGAAATCCTGTCGTGAAAATTTGTAACCTTTTTGAAGCCAAAATACTTCATGAAAATGTTAGACTTTTTTGAAGCCGAAATCCTGTCGTGAAAATTTTCATCTTTTTTGAAGCCCAAATACTTCATGAAAATGTTCGACTTTTTTAAAGCCGAAATCCTGTCGTGAAAATTTTCAACTTTTTTGAAGCCCAAATACTTCATGAAAATGTTCAACTTTTTTGAAGCCGAAATACATCATGAAAATGTTCGACTTTTTTAACGCCGAAATCCTGTCGTGAAAATGTTCAACTTTTTTGAATCCGAAATACTTCATGAAAATTTTCAAATTTTTTGAAGCCGAAATACTTCATGAAAATGTTCGACTTTTTTAAAGCTGAAATCCTGTCGTGAAAATTTTCAACTTTTTTGAAGCCGAAATCTTTTCATGAAAATTTTCAACTTTTTTGAAGCCGAAATCTTTTCATCAAAATTTTCAACTTTTTTGAAGCTAAAATACTTCATGAAAATGTTCGACTTTTTTAACGCCGAAATCCTGTCGTGAAAATGTTCGACTTTTTTGAATCCGAAATACTTCATGAAAATTTTCGACTTTTTTAAAGCCGAAATCCTGTCCTGAAAATTTTCAACTTTTTTGAAGCCGAAATCTTTTCATGAAAATTTTCAACTTTTTTGAATCTGAAATACTTCATGAAAATTTTCAACTTTTTTGAATCTGAAATACTTCATGAAAATGTTCAACTTTTTTGAAGCCCAAATACTTCATGAAAATTTTCAACTTTTTTGAAGCCGAAATCTTTTCATGAAAATTTTCAACTTTTTTGAAGCCGAAATCTTTTCATGAAAATTTTCAACTTTTTTGAAGCCGAAATCTTTTCATCAAAATTTTCAACTTTTTTGAAGCTAAAATACTTCATGAAAATGTTCGACTTTTTTAACGCCGAAATCCTGTCGTGAAAATGTTCGACTTTTTTGAAGCTGAAATACTTCATGAAAATGTTCGACTTTTTTAAAGCCGAAATCCTGTCCTGAAAATTTTCAACTTTTTTGAAGCCGAAATCTTTTATTGAAAATTTTCAACTTTTTTGAATCTGAAATACTTCATGAAAATTTTCGACTTTTTTAAAGCCGAAATACTTCATGAAAATGTTCGACTTTTTTAAAGCCGAAATCCTGTCGTGAAAATTTTCAACTTTTTTGAAGCCGAAATCTTTTCATGAAAATTTTCAACTTTTTTGAAGCCGAAATCTTTTCATGAAAATTTTCAACTTTTTTGAAGCTGAAATACTTCATGAAAATGTTCGACATTTTTAAAGCCGAAATCCTGTCGTGAAAATTTTCAACTTTTTTGAAGCCGAAATCTTTTCATGAAAATTTTCAACTTTTTTGAAGCCGAAATCTTTTCATGAAAATTTTCAACTTTTTTGAAGCCGAAATCTTTTCATGAAAATTTTCAATTTGTTTGGCGCCATATTTCTTCATGAATATTTTCGACTTTTTTGAATCCGAATTACTTCATGAAAATTTTCAACTTTTTTGAAGCCCAAATACTTCATGAAAATTTTCAATTTGTTTGGCGCCATATTTCTTCATGAATATTTTCGACTTTTTTGAATCCGAATTTCTTCATGAACATTTTTGAAATTTTTTGAAGCCGAAATACTTCATGAAAATGTTCGACTTTTTTAAAGCCGAAATCCTGTCGTGAAAATTTTTAACTTTTTTGAAGCCGAAATCTTTTCATGAAAATTTTCAACTTTTTTGAAGCCGAAATCTTTTCATGAAAATTTTCAACTTTTTTGAAGCTAAAATACTTCATGAAAATGTTCGACTTTTTTAACGCCGAAATCCTGTCGTGAAAATTTTCAACCTTTTTGAAGCCTAAATACTTCATGAAAATGTTTGACTTTTTTAAAGTCGAAATCCTGTCGTGAAAATTTTCAACTTTTTTGAATCCGAAATACTTCATGAAAATGTTCAACTTTTTTAAAGCCGAAATCCTGTCGTGAAAATTTTCAACTTTTTTGAAGCCGAAATCTTTTCATGAAAATTTTCAACTTTTTTGAAGCCGAAATCTTTTCATGAAAATTTTCAACTTTTTTGAAGCCGAAATCTTTTCATGAAAATTTTCAACTTTTTTGAAGCTGAAATACATCATGAAAATGTTCGACTTTTTTAACGCCGAAATCCTGTCGTGAAAATGTTCAACTTTTTTGAATCCGAAATACTTCATGAAAATTTTCAAATTTTTTGAAGTCGAAATACTTCATGAAAATGTTCGACTTTTTTAAAGCTGAAATCCTGTCGTTAAAATTTTCAACTTTTTTGAAGCCGAAATCTTTTCATGAAAATTTTCAACTTTTTTGAAGCCGAAATCTTTTCATGAAAATTTTCAACTTTTTTGAAGCCGAAATCTTTTCATCAAAATTTTCAACTTTTTTGAATCGAATTACTTCATGAAAATTTTCAACTTTTTTGAAGCCCAAATACTTCATGAAAATTTTCAATTTGTTTGGCGCCGAATTTCTTCATGAATATTTTCGACTTTTTTGAATCCGAATTTCTTCATGAAAATTTTCAACTTTTTTGAAGCCCAAATACTTCATGAAAATTTTCAACTTTTTTGAAGCCGAATTTCTTCATGAATATTTTCAACTTTTTTGAAGCCCAAATAATTCATGAAAATTTTCAACTTTTTTGAAGCCCAAATACTTCATGAAAATGTTCGACTTTTTTAAAGCCGAAATCCTGTCGTGAAAATTTGTAACCTTTTTGAAGCCAAAATACTTCATGAAAATGTTAGACTTTTTTGAAGCCGAAATCCTGTCGTGAAAATTTTCATCTTTTTTGAAGCCCAAATACTTCATGAAAATGTTCGACTTTTTTAAAGCCGAAATCCTGTCGTGAAAATTTTCAACTTTTTTGAAGCCCAAATACTTCATGAAAATGTTCAACTTTTTTAACGCCGAAATCCTGTCGTGAAAATGTTCAACTTTTTTGAATCCGAAATACTTCATGAAAATTTTCAAATTTTTTGAAGCCGAAATACTTCATGAAAATGTTCGACTTTTTTAAAGCTGAAATCCTGTCGTGAAAATTTTCAACTTTTTTGAAGCCGAAATCATTTCATGAAAATTTTCAACTTTTTTGAAGCCGAAATCTTTTCATCAAAATTTTCAACTTTTTTGAAGCTAAAATACTTCATGAAAATGTTCGACTTTTTTAACGCCGAAATCCTGTCGTGAAAATGTTCGACTTTTTTGAATCCGAAATACTTCATGAAAATTTTCGACTTTTTTAAAGCCGAAATCCTGTCCTGAAAATTTTCAACTTTTTTGAAGCCGAAATCTTTTCATGAAAATTTTCAACTTTTTTGAATCTGAAATACTTCATGAAAATTTTCAACTTTTTTGAATCTGAAATACTTCATGAAAATGTTCAACTTTTTTGAAGCCCAAATACTTCATGAAAATTTTCAACTTTTTTGAAGCCGAAATCTTTTCATGAAAATTTTCAACTTTTTTGAAGCCGAAATCTTTTCATGAAAATTTTCAACTTTTTTGAAGCCGAAATCTTTTCATCAAAATTTTCAACTTTTTTGAAGCTAAAATACTTCATGAAAATGTTCGACTTTTTTAACGCCGAAATCCTGTCGTGAAAATGTTCGACTTTTCTGAAGCTAAAATACTTCATGAAAATGTTCGACTTTTTTAAAGCCGAAATCCTGTCCTGAAAATTTTCAACTTTTTTGAAGCCGAAATCTTTTCATGAAAATTTTCAACTTTTTTGAATCTGAAATACTTCATGAAAATTTTCGACTTTTTTAAAGCCGAAATACTTCATGAAAATGTTCGACTTTTTTAAAGCCGAAATCCTGTCGTGAAAATTTTCAACTTTTTTGAAGCCGAAATCTTTTCATGAAAATTTTCAACTTTTTTGAAGCCGAAATCTTTTCATGAAAATTTTCAACTTTTTTGAAGCTGAAATACTTCATGAAAATGTTCGACATTTTTAAAGCCGAAATCCTGTCGTGAAAATTTTCAACTTTTTTGAAGCCGAAATCTTTTCATGAAAATTTTCAACTTTTTTGAAGCCGAAATCTTTTCATGAAAATTTTCAACTTTTTTGAAGCCGAAATCTTTTCATGAAAATTTTCAATTTGTTTGGCGCCATATTTCTTCATGAATATTTTCGACTTTTTTGAATCCGAATTACTTCATGAAAATTTTCAACTTTTTTGAAGCCCAAATACTTCATGAAAATTTTCAATTTGTTTGGCGCCATATTTCTTCATGAATATTTTCGACTTTTTTGAATCCGAATTTCTTCATGAAAATTTTCAACTTTTTTGAAGCCCAAATACTTCATGAAAATTTTCAACTTTTTTGAAGCCGAATTTCTTCATGAATATTTTCAACTTTTTTGAAGCCCAAATAATTCATGAAAATTTTCAACTTTTTTGAAGCTGAAATACTTCATGAAAATGTTCGACTTTTTTAACGCCGAAATCCTGTCGTGAAAATGTTCAACTTTTTTGAATCCGAAATACTTCATGAAAATTTTCAAATTTTTTGAAGTCGAAATACTTCATGAAAATGTTCGACTTTTTTAAAGCTGAAATCCTGTCGTGAAAATTTTCAACTTTTTTGAAGCCGAAATCTTTTCATGAAAATTTTCAACTTTTTTGAAGCCGAAATCTTTTCATGAAAATTTTCAACTTTTTTGAAGCTGAAATACTTCATGAAAATGTTCGACATTTTTAAAGCCGAAATCCTGTCTTGAAAATTTTCAACTTTTTTGAAGCCGAAATCTTTTCATGAAAATTTTCAACTTTTTTGAAGCCGAAATCTTTTCATGAAAATTTTCAACTTTTTTGAAGCCGAAATCTTTTCATGAAAATTTTCAACTTTTTTGAAGCTGAAATACTTCATGAAAATGTTCGACTTTTTTAACGCCGAAATCCTGTCGTGAAAATGTTCGACTTTTTTGAATCCGAAATACTTCATGAAAATTTTTGAAATTTTTTGAAGCCGAAATACTTCATGAAAATGTTCGACTTTTTTAAAGCCGAAATTCTGTCGTGAAAATTTTCAACTTTTTTGAAGCCGAAATCTTTTCATGAAAATTTTCAACTTTTTTGAAGCCGAAATCTTTTCATGAAAATTTTCAACTTTTTTGAAGCTGAAATACTTCATGAAAATGTTCGACATTTTTAAAGCCGAAATCCTGTCGTGAAAATTTTCAACTTTTTTGAAGCCGAAATCTTTTCATGAAAATTTTCAACTTTTTTGAAGCCGAAATCTTTTCATGAAAATTTTCAACTTTTTTGGAGCCGAAATCTTTTCATGAAAATTTTCAACTTTTTAGAAGCTGAAATACTTCATGAAAATGTTAGACTTTTTTAAAGCCGAAATCCTGTCGTGAAAATTTTCAACTTTTTTGAAGACGAAATCTTTTCATGAAAATTTTCAACTTTTTTGAAGCTGAAATACTTCATGAAAATGTTTGACTTTTTTAAAGCTGAAATCCTGTCGTGAAAATTTTCAACTTTTTTGAAGCCCAAATACTTCATGAAAATTTTCAACTTTTTTGAAGCCGAATTTCTTCATGAATATTTTCAACTTTTTTGAAGCCCAAATAATTCATGAAAATTTTCAACTTTTTTGAAGCTGAAATACTTCATGAAAATGTTCGACTTTTTTAACGCCGAAATCCTGTCGTGAAAATGTTCAACTTTTTTGAATCCGAAATACTTCATGAAAATTTTCAAATTTTTTGAAGTCGAAATACTTCATGAAAATGTTCGACTTTTTTAAAGCTGAAATCCTGTCGTGAAAATTTTCAACTTTTTTGAAGCCGAAATCTTTTCATGAAAATTTTCAACTTTTTTGAAGCCGAAATCTTTTCATGAAAATTTTCAACTTTTTTGAAGCTGAAATACTTCATGAAAATGTTCGACATTTTTAAAGCCGAAATCCTGTCGTGAAAATTTTCAACTTTTTTGAAGCCGAAATCTTTTCATGAAAATTTTCAACTTTTTTGAAGCCGAAATCTTTTCATGAAAATTTTCAACTTTTTTGAAGCCGAAATCTTTTCATGAAAATTTTCAACTTTTTTGAAGCTGAAATACTTCATGAAAATGTTCGACTTTTTTAACGCCGAAATCCTGTCGTGAAAATGTTCGACTTTTTTGAATCCGAAATACTTCATGAAAATTTTTGAAATTTTTTGAAGCCGAAATACTTCATGAAAATGTTCGACTTTTTTAAAGCCGAAATTCTGTCGTGAAAATTTTCAACTTTTTTGAAGCCGAAATCTTTTCATGAAAATTTTCAACTTTTTTGAAGCCGAAATCTTTTCATGAAAATTTTCAACTTTTTTGAAGCTGAAATACTTCATGAAAATGTTCGACATTTTTAAAGCCGAAATCCTGTCGTGAAAATTTTCAACTTTTTTGAAGCCGAAATCTTTTCATGAAAATTTTCAACTTTTTTGAAGCCGAAATCTTTTCATGAAAATTTTCAACTTTTTTGGAGCCGAAATCTTTTCATGAAAATTTTCAACTTTTTAGAAGCTGAAATACTTCATGAAAATGTTAGACTTTTTTAAAGCCGAAATCCTGTCGTGAAAATTTTCAACTTTTTTGAAGCCGAAATCTTTTCATGAAAATTTTCAACTTTTTTGAAGCTGAAATACTTCATGAAAATGTTTGACTTTTTTAAAGCTGAAATCCTGTCGTGAAAATTTTCAACTTTTTTGAAGCCCAAATACTTCATGAAAATGTTCAACTTTTTTGAAGCCGAAATACTTCATGAAAATGTTCGACTTTTTTAAAGCCGAAATCCTGTCGTGAAAATTTTCAACCTTTTTGAAGCCGAAATACTTCATGAAAATGTTTGACTTTTTTGAAGCTGAAATACTTCATGAAAATGTTTGACTTTTTTAAAGCTGAAATCCTGTCGTGAAAATTTTCAACTTTTTTGAAGCCCAAATACTTCATGAAAATGTTCAACTTTTTTGAAGCCGAAATACTTCATGAAAATGTTCGACTTTTTTAAAGCCGAAATCCTGTCGTGAAAATTTTCAACCTTTTTGAAGCCGAAATACTTCATGAAAATGTTTGACTTTTTTGAAGCCGAAATCTTTTCATGAAAATTTTCAACTTTTTTGAAGCTGAAATACTTCATGAAAATGTTCGACATTTTTAAAGCCGAAATCCTGTCGTGAAAATTTTCAACTTTTTTGAAGCCGAAATCTTTTCATGAAAATTTTCAACTTTTTTGAAGCCGAAATCTTTTCATGAAAATTTTCAACTTTTTTGGAGCCGAAATCTTTTCATGAAAATTTTCAACTTTTTAGAAGCTGAAATACTTCATGAAAATGTTAGACTTTTTTAAAGCCGAAATCCTGTCGTGAAAATTTTCAACTTTTTTGAAGACGAAATCTTTTCATGAAAATTTTCAACTTTTTTGAAGCTGAAATACTTCATGAAAATGTTTGACTTTTTTAAAGCTGAAATCCTGTCGTGAAAATTTTCAACTTTTTTGAAGCCCAAATACTTCATGAAAATTTTCAACTTTTTTGAAGCCGAATTTCTTCATGAATATTTTCAACTTTTTTGAAGCCCAAATAATTCATGAAAATTTTCAACTTTTTTGAAGCTGAAATACTTCATGAAAATGTTCGACTTTTTTAACGCCGAAATCCTGTCGTGAAAATGTTCAACTTTTTTGAATCCGAAATACTTCATGAAAATTTTCAAATTTTTTGAAGTCGAAATACTTCATGAAAATGTTCGACTTTTTTAAAGCTGAAATCCTGTCGTGAAAATTTTCAACTTTTTTGAAGCCGAAATCTTTTCATGAAAATTTTCAACTTTTTTGAAGCCGAAATCTTTTCATGAAAATTTTCAACTTTTTTGAAGCTGAAATACTTCATGAAAATGTTCGACATTTTTAAAGCCGAAATCCTGTCGTGAAAATTTTCAACTTTTTTGAAGCCGAAATCTTTTCATGAAAATTTTCAACTTTTTTGAAGCCGAAATCTTTTCATGAAAATTTTCAACTTTTTTGAAGCCGAAATCTTTTCATGAAAATTTTCAACTTTTTTGAAGCTGAAATACTTCATGAAAATGTTCGACTTTTTTAACGCCGAAATCCTGTCGTGAAAATGTTCGACTTTTTTGAATCCGAAATACTTCATGAAAATTTTTGAAATTTTTTGAAGCCGAAATACTTCATGAAAATGTTCGACTTTTTTAAAGCCGAAATTCTGTCGTGAAAATTTTCAACTTTTTTGAAGCCGAAATCTTTTCATGAAAATTTTCAACTTTTTTGAAGCCGAAATCTTTTCATGAAAATTTTCAACTTTTTTGAAGCTGAAATACTTCATGAAAATGTTCGACATTTTTAAAGCCGAAATCCTGTCGTGAAAATTTTCAACTTTTTTGAAGCCGAAATCTTTTCATGAAAATTTTCAACTTTTTTGAAGCCGAAATCTTTTCATGAAAATTTTCAACTTTTTTGGAGCCGAAATCTTTTCATGAAAATTTTCAACTTTTTAGAAGCTGAAATACTTCATGAAAATGTTAGACTTTTTTAAAGCCGAAATCCTGTCGTGAAAATTTTCAACTTTTTTGAAGCCGAAATCTTTTCATGAAAATTTTCAACTTTTTTGAAGCTGAAATACTTCATGAAAATGTTTGACTTTTTTAAAGCTGAAATCCTGTCGTGAAAATTTTCAACTTTTTTGAAGCCCAAATACTTCATGAAAATGTTCAACTTTTTTGAAGCCGAAATACTTCATGAAAATGTTCGACTTTTTTAAAGCCGAAATCCTGTCGTGAAAATTTTCAACCTTTTTGAAGCCGAAATACTTCATGAAAATGTTTGACTTTTTTAAAGTCGAAATCCTGTCGTGAAAATTTTCAACTTTTTTGAATCTGAAATACTTCATGAAAATTTTCAACTTTTTTGAATCTGAAATACTTCATGAAAATGTTCAACTTTTTTGAAGCCCAAATACTTCATGAAAATTTTCAATTTGTTTGGCGCTGAATTTCTTCATGAATATTTTCGACTTTTTTGAATCCGAATTTCTTAATGAAAATTTTCAACTTTTTTGAAGCCCAAATACTTCATGAAAATTTTCAACTTTTTTGAAGCCGAATTTCTTCATGAATATTTTCAACTTTTTTGAAGCCCAAATAATTCATGAAAATTTTCAACTTTTTTGAAGCTGAAATACTTCATGAAAATGTTCGACTTTTTTGAAGCCGAAATCCTGTCCTGAAAATTTTCATCTTTTTTGAAGCCCAAATACTTCATGAAAATGTTCGACTTTTTTAAAGCCGAAATCCTGTCGTGAAAATTTTCAACTTTTTTGTAGCCGAAATCTTGTCTTGAAAATTTTCAACTTTTTTGAAGCCGAAATCTTTTCATGAAAATTTTCAACTTTTTTGAAGCCGAAATCTTTTCATGAAAATTTTCAACTTTTTAGAAGCTGAAATACTTCATGAAAATGTTCGACTTTTTTAAAGCCGAAATCCTGTCGTGACAATTTTCAACTTTTTTGAAGCCGAAATCTTTTCATGAAAATTTTCAACTTTTTTGAAGCCGAAATCTTTTCATGAAAATTTTCAACTTTTTTGAAGCTGAAATACTTCATGAAAATGTTTGACTTTTTTAAAACTGAAATCCTGTCGTGAAAATTTTCAACTTTTTTGAAGCCCAAATACTTCATGAAAATGTTCAACTTTTTTGAAGCCGAAATACATCATGAAAATGTTCGACTTTTTTAACGCCGAAATCCTGTCGTGAAAATGTTCAACTTTTTTGAATCCGAAATACTTCATGAAAATTTTCAAATTTTTTGAAGCCGAAATACTTCATGAAAATGTTCGACTTTTTTAAAGCTGAAATCCTGTCGTGAAAATTTTCAACTTTTTTGAAGCCGAAATCTTTTCATGAAAATTTTCAACTTTTTTGAAGCCGAAATCTTTTCATGAAAATTTTCAACTTTTTTGAAGCCGAAATCTTTTCATCAAAATTTTCAACTTTTTTGAAGCTGAAATACTTCATGAAAATGTTCGACTTTTTTAAAGCCGAAATCCTGTCCTGAAAATTTTCAACTTTTTTGAAGCCGAAATCTTTTCATGAAAATTTTCAACTTTTTTGAATCTGAAATACTTCATGAAAATTTTCAACTTTTTTGAAGCCCAAATACTTCATGAAAATTTTCAACTTTTTTGAAGCCGAATTACTTCATGAAAATTTTCAACTTTTTTGAAGCCCAAATACTTCATGAAAATTTTCAATTTGTTTGATGCCGAATTTCTTCATGAATGTTTTCGACTTTTTTGAATCCGAATTTCTTCATGAAAATTTTCAACTTTTTTGAAGCCCAAATACTTCATGAAAATTTTCAACTTTTTTGAAGCCGAATTTCTTCATGAATATTTTCAACTTTTTTGAAGCCCAAATAATTCATGAAAATTTTCAACTTTTTTGAAGCCGAATTTCTTCATGAATATTTTCAATTGACCCACCTCCCCTCACGAAAAAGTTGAAAAAAGACGAAACACCTCCCCCTTACGAAAACTTTTTTGAAGCCGAATTTCTTCATGAAAATTTTCAACTTTTTTGAAGCCTAAATACTTCATGAAAATTTTCATCTTTTTTGAAGCCGAATTTCTTCATGAATATTTTCAACCTTTTTGAAGCCGAATTTCTTCATGAAAATTTTTAACTTTTTTGAAGCCCAAATACTTCATGAAAATTTTAAACTTTTTTGAAGCCGAATTTCATCATGAATATTTTCAATTGACCCACCCCCGCTTACGAAAAAGTTGAAAAAAGACGAAACACCCCCCCTTACGAAAAAGTTGAAAAAAGACGAAACACCCCCCCTCACGAAAAAGTTGAAAAAAGACGAAACACCTCCCCCTTACGAAAACTTTTTTGAAGCCGAATTTTTTATGAAAATTTTCAACTTTTTTGAAGCCCAAATACTTCATGAAAATTTTCAACTTTTTTGAAGCCGAATTTCTTCATGAATATTTTCAATTGACCCACCCCCCTCACGAAAAAGTTGAAAAAAGACGAAACACCCCCCTCTTACGAAAAAGCTGAAAAAAGACGAAACACCACCCCCTTACGAAAAAGTTGAAAAAAGACGAAACACCCCCCCCTTGCGAAAACTTTTTTGAAGCCGAATTTCTTCATGAATATTTTCAACCTTTTTGAAGCCGAATTTCTTCATGAATATTTTCAATTGACCCACCCCCCCTCACGAAAAAGTTGAAAAAAGAGGAAACACCCCCCTCTTACGAAAAAGTTGAAAAAAGACGAAACACCCCCCCCCTACCGAAAAAGTTGAAAATAGACGAAACACCCCCCCGTTACGAAAAAGTTGAAAAAAGACGAAACACCCCCCCCTTACGAAAAAGTTGAAAAAAGACGAAACACCCCCCCCTTACGAAAAAGTTGAAAAAAGACGAAACACCCCCCTCTTGCGAAAAATTTGAAAAAAGACGAAACACCCCCCCCTTGCGAAAACTTTTTTGAAGCGGAATTTCAACATTAATATTTTCAATTGACCCACCCCCGCTTACGAAAAAGTTGAAAAAAGACGAAACACCCCCCCTTACGAAAAAGTTGAAAAAAGACAAAACACCCCCCCCCTTACGAAAAAGTTGAAAAAAGACGAAACACCCCCCCTTTGGGAAAACTTTTTTGAAGCCGAATTTCTTCATGAATATTTTCAACTTTTTTTAACCCGAATTTCTTCATGAATATTTTCAACTTTTTTGAAGCCGAATCTCTTCATGAATATTTTCAATTGACCCACCCCCCCTTACGAAAAACTTGAAAAAAGACGAAACACCCCCCCGTTACGAAAAATTTGAAAAAAGATGAAACACCCCCCCCTTACGAATAATTTGAAAAAAGACGAAACACCCCCCTCTTGCGAAAAATTTGAAAAAAGACGAAACACCCCCCCTTGCGAAAAAATTTTTGAAGCGGAATTTCAACATTAATATTTTCAACTTTTTTGAAGCCCAAATCCTTCATGAAAATTTTCAACTTTTTTGAAGCCGAAATACTTCATGAATATATTCAACTTTTTTGAATCCCAAATACTTTCTTAAAATTTTCAACTTTTTTGAAGCCGAATTTCTTCATGAAAATACTCAACTTTATTGATGTCGAAATGCTTCATGAAAATTTTCAACTTTTTTGAAGCCCAAATACTTCATGAAAATATACAACTTTTTTGAAGCCGAAATCCTTCATGAAAATTTTCAACTTTTTTGAAGCCCAAATACTTCATGAAAATTTTCAACTTTTTTGAAGCCGAATTTCTTCATGAAAATTTTCAACTTTTTTGTAGCCGAAATCTTTTCATGAAAATGTTCAACTTTTTTGAAGCTGAAATACTTCATGAAAATGTTCGACTTTTTTAAAGCCGAAATCCTGTCGTGAAAATTTTCAACTTTTTTGAAACCGAAATCTTTTCATGAAAAATTTCAACTTTTTTGAAGCTGAAATACTTCATGAAAATGTTCGACTTTTTTAAAGACGAAATACTGTCGTGAAAATTTTCAACTTTTTTGAAGCTGAAATCTTTTCATGAAAATTTTAAACTTTTTTGAAGCAGAAATCTTTTCATGAAAATTTTCAACTTTTTTGAAGCTGAAATACTTCATGAAAATGTTCGACTTTTTTAAAGCCGAAATCCTATCGTGAAAATTTTCAACTTTTTTGAATCCGAAATACTTCATGAAAATGTTCGACTTTTTTGAAGCCGAAATCCTGTCGTGAAAATTTTCAACTTTTTTGAAGCCGAAATCTTTTCATGAAAATTTTCATCTTTTTTGAAGCCGAAATCTTTTCATGAATATTTTCAACTTTTTTGAAGCCGAATCTCTTCATGAATATTTTCAATTGACCCACCCCCCCTTACGAAAAACTTGAAAAAAGACGAAACACCCCCCCGTTACGAAAAATTTGAAAAAAGATGAAACACCCCCCCCTTACGAATAATTTGAAAAAAGACGAAACACCCCCCTCTTGCGAAAAATTTGAAAAAAGACGAAACACCCCCCCCTTGCGAAAAATTTTTTGAAGCGGAATTTCAACATTAATATTTTCAACTTTTTTGAAGCCGAAATCTTTTCATGAAAATTTTCAACTTTTTTGTAGCCGAAATCTTTTCATGAATATTTTCAACTTTTTTGAAGTCCAAATCCTTCATGAAAATTTTCAACTTTTTTCAAGCCCAAATACTTCATGAATATGTTCAACTTTTTTGAAGCCCAAATCCTTCATGAAAATTTTCAACTTTTTTGAAGCCCAAATCCTTCATGAAAATTTTCAACTTTTTTGAAGCCGAAATACTTCATGAAAATTTTCAACTTTTTTGAAGCCGAATTTCTTCATGAAAATTTTCAACTTTTTTGTAGCCGAAATCTTTTCATGAAAATTTTCATCTTTTTTGAAGCCGAAATCTTTTCATGAAAATTTTCAACTTTTTTGAAGCTGAAATACTTCATGAAAATGTTCGACTTTTTTAAAGACGAAATCCTGTCGTGAAAATTTTAAACTTTTTTGAAGCCCAAATACTTCATGAAAATGTTCAACTTTTTTGAAGCCCAAATACTTCATGAAAACGTTCGACTTTTTTAAAGCCGAAATTCTGTCGTGAAAATTTTCAACTTTTTTGAAGCCGAAATCTTTTCATGAAAATTTTAAACTTTTTTGAAGCCGAAATCTTTTCATCAAAATTTTCAACTTTTTTGAAGCTAAAATACTTCATGAAAATGTTCGACTTTTTTAACGCCGAAATCCTGTCGTGAAAATGTTCGACTTTTTTGAATCAGAAATACTTCATGAACATTTTTGAAATTTTTTGAAGCCGAAATACTTCATGAAAATATTCGACTTTTTTAAAGCCGAAATCCTGTCGTGAAAATTTTTAACTTTTTTGAAGCCGAAATCTTTTCATGAAAATTTTCATCTTTTTTGAAGCCCAAATACTTCATGAAAATGTTCGACTTTTTTAAAGCCGAAATCCTGTCGTGAAAATTTTCAACTTTTTTGAAGCCCAAATACTTCATGAAAATGTTCAACTTTTTTGAAGCCGAAATACATCATGAAAATGTTCGACTTTTTTAACGCCGAAATCCTGTCGTGAAAATGTTCAACTTTTTTGAATCCGAAATACTTCATGAAAATTTTCAAATTTTTTGAAGCCGAAATACTTCATGAAAATGTTCGACTTTTTTAAAGCTGAAATCCTGTCGTGAAAATTTTCAACTTTTTTGAAGCCGAAATCTTTTCATGAAAATTTTCAACTTTTTTGAAGCCGAAATCTTTTCATCAAAATTTTCAACTTTTTTGAAGCTAAAATACTTCATGAAAATGTTCGACTTTTTTAACGCCGAAATCCTGTCGTGAAAATGTTCGACTTTTTTGAATCAGAAATACTTCATGAACATTTTTGAAATTTTTTGAAGCCGAAATACTTCATGAAAATGTTCGACTTTTTTAAAGCCGAAATCCTGTCGTGAAAATTTTTAACTTTTTTGAAGCCGAAATCTTTTCATGAAAATTTTCAACTTTTTTGAAGCCGAAATCTTTTCATGAAAATTTTCAACTTTTTTGAAGCTAAAATACTTCATGAAAATGTTCGACTTTTTTAACGCCGAAATCCTGTCGTGAAAATTTTCAACCTTTTTGAAGCCTAAATACTTCATGAAAATGTTTGACTTTTTTAAAGTCGAAATCCTGTCGTGAAAATTTTCAACTTTTTTGAATCCGAAATACTTCATGAAAATGTTCAACTTTTTTAAAGCCGAAATCCTGTCGTGAAAATTTTCAACTTTTTTGAAGCCGAAATCTTTTCATGAAAATTTTCAACTTTTTTGAAGCCGAAATCTTTTCATGAAAATTTTCAACTTTTTTGAAGCCGAAATCTTTTCATGAAAATTTTCAACTTTTTTGAAGCTGAAATACATCATGAAAATGTTCGACTTTTTTAACGCCGAAATCCTGTCGTGAAAATGTTCAACTTTTTTGAATCCGAAATACTTCATGAAAATTTTCAAATTTTTTGAAGTCGAAATACTTCATGAAAATGTTCGACTTTTTTAAAGCTGAAATCCTGTCGTTAAAATTTTCAACTTTTTTGAAGCCGAAATCTTTTCATGAAAATTTTCAACTTTTTTGAAGCCGAAATCTTTTCATGAAAATTTTCAACTTTTTTGAATCGAATTACTTCATGAAAATTTTCAACTTTTTTGAAGCCCAAATACTTCATGAAAATTTTCAATTTGTTTGGCGCCGAATTTCTTCATGAATATTTTCGACTTTTTTGAATCCGAATTTCTTCATGAAAATTTTCAACTTTTTTGAAGCCGAATTTCTTCATGAATATTTTCAACTTTTTTGAAGCCCAAATAATTCATGAAAATTTTCAACTTTTTTGAAGCCCAAATACTTCATGAAAATGTTCGACTTTTTTAAAGCCGAAATCCTGTCGTGAAAATTTGTAACCTTTTTGAAGCCAAAATACTTCATGAAAATGTTAGACTTTTTTGAAGCCGAAATCCTGTCGTGAAAATTTTCATCTTTTTTGAAGCCCAAATACTTCATGAAAATGTTCGACTTTTTTAAAGCCGAAATCCTGTCGTGAAAATTTTCAACTTTTTTGAAGCCCAAATACTTCATGAAAATGTTCAACTTTTTTGAAGCCGAAATACATCATGAAAATGTTCGACTTTTTTAACGCCGAAATCCTGTCGTGAAAATGTTCAACTTTTTTGAATCCGAAATACTTCATGAAAATTTTCAAATTTTTTGAAGCCGAAATACTTCATGAAAATGTTCGACTTTTTTAAAGCTGAAATCCTGTCGTGAAAATTTTCAACTTTTTTGAAGCCGAAATCTTTTCATGAAAATTTTAAACTTTTTTGAAGCCGAAATCTTTTCATCAAAATTTTCAACTTTTTTGAAGCTAAAATACTTCATGAAAATGTTCGACTTTTTTAACGCCGAAATCCTGTCGTGAAAATGTTCGACTTTTTTGAATCAGAAATACTTCATGAACATTTTTGAAATTTTTTGAAGCCGAAATACTTCATGAAAATATTCGACTTTTTTAAAGCCGAAATCCTGTCGTGAAAATTTTTAACTTTTTTGAAGCCGAAATCTTTTCATGAAAATTTTCATCTTTTTTGAAGCCCAAATACTTCATGAAAATGTTCGACTTTTTTAAAGCCGAAATCCTGTCGTGAAAATTTTCAACTTTTTTGAAGCCCAAATACTTCATGAAAATGTTCAACTTTTTTGAAGCCGAAATACATCATGAAAATGTTCGACTTTTTTAACGCCGAAATCCTGTCGTGAAAATGTTCAACTTTTTTGAATCCGAAATACTTCATGAAAATTTTCAAATTTTTTGAAGCCGAAATACTTCATGAAAATGTTCGACTTTTTTAAAGCTGAAATCCTGTCGTGAAAATTTTCAACTTTTTTGAAGCCGAAATCTTTTCATGAAAATTTTCAACTTTTTTGAAGCCGAAATCTTTTCATCAAAATTTTCAACTTTTTTGAAGCTAAAATACTTCATGAAAATGTTCGACTTTTTTAACGCCGAAATCCTGTCGTGAAAATGTTCGACTTTTTTGAATCAGAAATACTTCATGAACATTTTTGAAATTTTTTGAAGCCGAAATACTTCATGAAAATGTTCGACTTTTTTAAAGCCGAAATCCTGTCGTGAAAATTTTTAACTTTTTTGAAGCCGAAATCTTTTCATGAAAATTTTCAACTTTTTTGAAGCCGAAATCTTTTCATGAAAATTTTCAACTTTTTTGAAGCTAAAATACTTCATGAAAATGTTCGACTTTTTTAACGCCGAAATCCTGTCGTGAAAATTTTCAACCTTTTTGAAGCCTAAATACTTCATGAAAATGTTTGACTTTTTTAAAGTCGAAATCCTGTCGTGAAAATTTTCAACTTTTTTGAATCCGAAATACTTCATGAAAATGTTCAACTTTTTTAAAGCCGAAATCCTGTCGTGAAAATTTTCAACTTTTTTGAAGCCGAAATCTTTTCATGAAAATTTTCAACTTTTTTGAAGCCGAAATCTTTTCATGAAAATTTTCAACTTTTTTGAAGCCGAAATCTTTTCATGAAAATTTTCAACTTTTTTGAAGCTGAAATACATCATGAAAATGTTCGACTTTTTTAACGCCGAAATCCTGTCGTGAAAATGTTCAACTTTTTTGAATCCGAAATACTTCATGAAAATTTTCAAATTTTTTGAAGTCGAAATACTTCATGAAAATGTTCGACTTTTATAAAGCTGAAATCCTGTCGTTAAAATTTTCAACTTTTTTGAAGCCGAAATCTTTTCATGAAAATTTTCAACTTTTTTGAAGCCGAAATCTTTTCATGAAAATTTTCAACTTTTTTGAAGCCGAAATCTTTTCATCAAAATTTTCAACTTTTTTGAATCGAATTTCTTCATGAATATTTTCGACTTTTTTGAATCCGAATTTCTTCATGAAAATTTTCAACTTTTTTGAAGCCGAATTTCTTCATGAATATTTTCAACTTTTTTGAAGCCCAAATAATTCATGAAAATTTTCAACTTTTTTGAAGCCCAAATACTTCATGAAAATGTTCGACTTTTTTAAAGCCGAAATCCTGTCGTGAAAATTTGTAACCTTTTTGAAGCCAAAATACTTCATGAAAATGTTAGACTTTTTTGAAGCCGAAATCCTGTCGTGAAAATTTTCATCTTTTTTGAAGCCCAAATACTTCATGAAAATGTTCGACTTTTTTAAAGCCGAAATCCTGTCGTGAAAATTTTCAACTTTTTTGAAGCCCAAATACTTCATGAAAATGTTCAACTTTTTTGAAGCCGAAATACATCATGAAAATGTTCGACTTTTTTAACGCCGAAATCCTGTCGTGAAAATGTTCAACTTTTTTGAATCCGAAATACTTCATGAAAATTTTCAAATTTTTTGAAGCCGAAATACTTCATGAAAATGTTCGACTTTTTTAAAGCTGAAATCCTGTCGTGAAAATTTTCAACTTTTTTGAAGCCGAAATCTTTTCATGAAAATTTTCAACTTTTTTGAAGCCGAAATCTTTTCATCAAAATTTTCAACTTTTTTGAAGCTAAAATACTTCATGAAAATGTTCGACTTTTTTAACGCCGAAATCCTGTCGTGAAAATGTTCGACTTTTTTGAATCCGAAATACTTCATGAAAATTTTCGACTTTTTTAAAGCCGAAATCCTGTCCTGAAAATTTTCAACTTTTTTGAAGCCGAAATCTTTTCATGAAAATTTTCAACTTTTTTGAATCTGAAATACTTCATGAAAATTTTCAACTTTTTTGAATCTGAAATACTTCATGAAAATGTTCAACTTTTTTGAAGCCCAAATACTTCATGAAAATTTTCAACTTTTTTGAAGCCGAAATCTTTTCATGAAAATTTTCAACTTTTTTGAAGCCGAAATCTTTTCATGAAAATTTTCAACTTTTTTGAAGCCGAAATCTTTTCATCAAAATTTTCAACTTTTTTGAAGCTAAAATACTTCATGAAAATGTTCGACTTTTTTAACGCCGAAATCCTGTCGTGAAAATGTTCGACTTTTTTGAAGCTGAAATACTTCATGAAAATGTTCGACTTTTTTAAAGCCGAAATCCTGTCCTGAAAATTTTCAACTTTTTTGAAGCCGAAATCTTTTATTGAAAATTTTCAACTTTTTTGAATCTGAAATACTTCATGAAAATTTTCGACTTTTTTAAAGCCGAAATACTTCATGAAAATGTTCGACTTTTTTAAAGCCGAAATCCTGTCGTGAAAATTTTCAACTTTTTTGAAGCCGAAATCTTTTCATGAAAATTTTCAACTTTTTTGAAGCCGAAATCTTTTCATGAAAATTTTCAACTTTTTTGAAGCTGAAATACTTCATGAAAATGTTCGACATTTTTAAAGCCGAAATCCTGTCGTGAAAATTTTCAACTTTTTTGAAGCCGAAATCTTTTCATGAAAATTTTCAACTTTTTTGAAGCCGAAATCTTTTCATGAAAATTTTCAACTTTTTTGAAGCCGAAATCTTTTCATGAAAATTTTCAATTTGTTTGGCGCCATATTTCTTCATGAATATTTTCGACTTTTTTGAATCCGAATTACTTCATGAAAATTTTCAACTTTTTTGAAGCCCAAATACTTCATGAAAATTTTCAATTTGTTTGGCGCCATATTTCTTCATGAATATTTTCGACTTTTTTGAATCCGAATTTCTTCATGAACATTTTTGAAATTTTTTGAAGCCGAAATACTTCATGAAAATGTTCGACTTTTTTAAAGCCGAAATCCTGTCGTGAAAATTTTTAACTTTTTTGAAGCCGAAATCTTTTCATGAAAATTTTCAACTTTTTTGAAGCCGAAATCTTTTCATGAAAATTTTCAACTTTTTTGAAGCTAAAATACTTCATGAAAATGTTCGACTTTTTTAACGCCGAAATCCTGTCGTGAAAATTTTCAACCTTTTTGAAGCCTAAATACTTCATGAAAATGTTTGACTTTTTTAAAGTCGAAATCCTGTCGTGAAAATTTTCAACTTTTTTGAATCCGAAATACTTCATGAAAATGTTCAACTTTTTTAAAGCCGAAATCCTGTCGTGAAAATTTTCAACTTTTTTGAAGCCGAAATCTTTTCATGAAAATTTTCAACTTTTTTGAAGCCGAAATCTTTTCATGAAAATTTTCAACTTTTTTGAAGCCGAAATCTTTTCATGAAAATTTTCAACTTTTTTGAAGCTGAAATACATCATGAAAATGTTCGACTTTTTTAACGCCGAAATCCTGTCGTGAAAATGTTCAACTTTTTTGAATCCGAAATACTTCATGAAAATTTTCAAATTTTTTGAAGTCGAAATACTTCATGAAAATGTTCGACTTTTTTAAAGCTGAAATCCTGTCGTTAAAATTTTCAACTTTTTTGAAGCCGAAATCTTTTCATGAAAATTTTCAACTTTTTTGAAGCCGAAATCTTTTCATGAAAATTTTCAACTTTTTTGAAGCCGAAATCTTTTCATCAAAATTTTCAACTTTTTTGAATCGAATTACTTCATGAAAATTTTCAACTTTTTTGAAGCCCAAATACTTCATGAAAATTTTCAATTTGTTTGGCGCCGAATTTCTTCATGAATATTTTCGACTTTTTTGAATCCGAATTTCTTCATGAAAATTTTCAACTTTTTTGAAGCCCAAATACTTCATGAAAATTTTCAACTTTTTTGAAGCCGAATTTCTTCATGAATATTTTCAACTTTTTTGAAGCCCAAATAATTCATGAAAATTTTCAACTTTTTTGAAGCCCAAATACTTCATGAAAATGTTCGACTTTTTTAAAGCCGAAATCCTGTCGTGAAAATTTGTAACCTTTTTGAAGCCAAAATACTTCATGAAAATGTTAGACTTTTTTGAAGCCGAAATCCTGTCGTGAAAATTTTCATCTTTTTTGAAGCCCAAATACTTCATGAAAATGTTCGACTTTTTTAAAGCCGAAATCCTGTCGTGAAAATTTTCAACTTTTTTGAAGCCCAAATACTTCATGAAAATGTTCAACTTTTTTAACGCCGAAATCCTGTCGTGAAAATGTTCAACTTTTTTGAATCCGAAATACTTCATGAAAATTTTCAAATTTTTTGAAGCCGAAATACTTCATGAAAATGTTCGACTTTTTTAAAGCTGAAATCCTGTCGTGAAAATTTTCAACTTTTTTGAAGCCGAAATCATTTCATGAAAATTTTCAACTTTTTTGAAGCCGAAATCTTTTCATCAAAATTTTCAACTTTTTTGAAGCTAAAATACTTCATGAAAATGTTCGACTTTTTTAACGCCGAAATCCTGTCGTGAAAATGTTCGACTTTTTTGAATCCGAAATACTTCATGAAAATTTACGACTTTTTTAAAGCCGAAATCCTGTCCTGAAAATTTTCAACTTTTTTGAAGCCGAAATCTTTTCATGAAAATTTTCAACTTTTTTGAATCTGAAATACTTCATGAAAATTTTCAACTTTTTTGAATCTGAAATACTTCATGAAAATGTTCAACTTTTTTGAAGCCCAAATACTTCATGAAAATTTTCAACTTTTTTGAAGCCGAAATCTTTTCATGAAAATTTTCAACTTTTTTGAAGCCGAAATCTTTTCATGAAAATTTTCAACTTTTTTGAAGCCGAAATCTTTTCATCAAAATTTTCAACTTTTTTGAAGCTAAAATACTTCATGAAAATGTTCGACTTTTTTAACGCCGAAATCCTGTCGTGAAAATGTTCGACTTTTCTGAAGCTAAAATACTTCATGAAAATGTTCGACTTTTTTAAAGCCGAAATCCTGTCCTGAAAATTTTCAACTTTTTTGAAGCCGAAATCTTTTCATGAAAATTTTCAACTTTTTTGAATCTGAAATACTTCATGAAAATTTTCAACTTTTTTAAAGCCGAAATACTTCATGAAAATGTTCGACTTTTTTAAAGCCGAAATCCTGTCGTGAAAATTTTCAACTTTTTTGAAGCCGAAATCTTTTCATGAAAATTTTCAACTTTTTTGAAGCTGAAATACTTCATGAAAATGTTCGACATTTTTAAAGCCGAAATCCTGTCGTGAAAATTTTCAACTTTTTTGAAGCCGAAATCTTTTCATGAAAATTTTCAACTTTTTTGAAGCCGAAATCTTTTCATGAAAATTTTCAACTTTTTTAAAGCCGAAATACTTCATGAAAATGTTCGACTTTTTTAAAGCCGAAATCCTGTCGTGAAAATTTTCAACTTTTTTGAAGCCGAAATCTTTTCATGAAAATTTTCAACTTTTTTGAAGCTGAAATACTTCATGAAAATGTTCGACATTTTTAAAGCCGAAATCCTGTCGTGAAAATTTTCAACTTTTTTGAAGCCGAAATCTTTTCATGAAAATTTTCAACTTTTTTGAAGCCCAAATACTTCATGAAAATTTTCAATTTGTTTGGCGCCATATTTCTTCATGAATATTTTCGACTTTTTTGAATCCGAATTTCTTCATGAAAATTTTCAACTTTTTTGAAGCCCAAATACTTCATGAAAATTTTCAACTTTTTTGAAGCCGAATTTCTTCATGAATATTTTCAACTTTTTTGAAGCCCAAATAATTCATGAAAATTTTCAACTTTTTTGAAGCTGAAATACTTCATGAAAATGTTCGACTTTTTTAACGCCGAAATCCTGTCGTGAAAATGTTCAACTTTTTTGAATCCGAAATACTTCATGAAAATTTTCAAATTTTTTGAAGTCGAAATACTTCATGAAAATGTTCGACTTTTTTAAAGCTGAAATCCTGTCGTGAAAATTTTCAACTTTTTTGAAGCCGAAATCTTTTCATGAAAATTTTCAACTTTTTTGAAGCCGAAATCTTTTCATGAAAATTTTCAACTTTTTTGAAGCTGAAATACTTCATGAAAATGTTCGACATTTTTAAAGCCGAAATCCTGTCTTGAAAATTTTCAACTTTTTTGAAGCCGAAATCTTTTCATGAAAATTTTCAACTTTTTTGAAGCCGAAATCTTTTCATGAAAATTTTCAACTTTTTTGAAGCCGAAATCTTTTCATGAAAATTTTCAACTTTTTTGAAGCTGAAATACTTCATGAAAATGTTCGACTTTTTTAACGCCGAAATCCTGTCGTGAAAATGTTCGACTTTTTTGAATCCGAAATACTTCATGAAAATTTTTGAAATTTTTTGAAGCCGAAATACTTCATGAAAATGTTCGACTTTTTTAAAGCCGAAATTCTGTCGTGAAAATTTTCAACTTTTTTGAAGCCGAAATCTTTTCATGAAAATTTTCAACTTTTTTGAAGCCGAAATCTTTTCATGAAAATTTTCAACTTTTTTGAAGCTGAAATACTTCATGAAAATGTTCGACATTTTTAAAGCCGAAATCCTGTCGTGAAAATTTTCAACTTTTTTGAAGCCGAAATCTTTTCATGAAAATTTTCAACTTTTTTGAAGCCGAAATCTTTTCATGAAAATTTTCAACTTTTTTGGAGCCGAAATCTTTTCATGAAAATTTTCAACTTTTTAGAAGCTGAAATACTTCATGAAAATGTTAGACTTTTTTAAAGCCGAAATCCTGTCGTGAAAATTTTCAACTTTTTTGAAGACGAAATCTTTTCATGAAAATTTTCAACTTTTTTGAAGCTGAAATACTTCATGAAAATGTTTGACTTTTTTAAAGCTGAAATCCTGTCGTGAAAATTTTCAACTTTTTTGAAGCCCAAATACTTCATGAAAATTTTCAACTTTTTTGAAGCCGAATTTCTTCATGAATATTTTCAACTTTTTTGAAGCCCAAATAATTCATGAAAATTTTCAACTTTTTTGAAGCTGAAATACTTCATGAAAATGTTCGACTTTTTTAACGCCGAAATCCTGTCGTGAAAATGTTCAACTTTTTTGAATCCGAAATACTTCATGAAAATTTTCAAATTTTTTGAAGTCGAAATACTTCATGAAAATGTTCGACTTTTTTAAAGCTGAAATCCTGTCGTGAAAATTTTCAACTTTTTTGAAGCCGAAATCTTTTCATGAAAATTTTCAACTTTTTTGAAGCCGAAATCTTTTCATGAAAATTTTCAACTTTTTTGAAGCTGAAATACTTCATGAAAATGTTCGACATTTTTAAAGCCGAAATCCTGTCGTGAAAATTTTCAACTTTTTTGAAGCCGAAATCTTTTCATGAAAATTTTCAACTTTTTTGAAGCCGAAATCTTTTCATGAAAATTTTCAACTTTTTTGAAGCCGAAATCTTTTCATGAAAATTTTCAACTTTTTTGAAGCTGAAATACTTCATGAAAATGTTCGACTTTTTTAACGCCGAAATCCTGTCGTGAAAATGTTCGACTTTTTTGAATCCGAAATACTTCATGAAAATTTTTGAAATTTTTTGAAGCCGAAATACTTCATGAAAATGTTCGACTTTTTTAAAGCCGAAATTCTGTCGTGAAAATTTTCAACTTTTTTGAAGCCGAAATCTTTTCATGAAAATTTTCAACTTTTTTGAAGCCGAAATCTTTTCATGAAAATTTTCAACTTTTTTGAAGCTGAAATACTTCATGAAAATGTTCGACATTTTTAAAGCCGAAATCCTGTCGTGAAAATTTTCAACTTTTTTGAAGCCGAAATCTTTTCATGAAAATTTTCAACTTTTTTGAAGCCGAAATCTTTTCATGAAAATTTTCAACTTTTTTGGAGCCGAAATCTTTTCATGAAAATTTTCAACTTTTTAGAAGCTGAAATACTTCATGAAAATGTTAGACTTTTTTAAAGCCGAAATCCTGTCGTGAAAATTTTCAACTTTTTTGAAGCCGAAATCTTTTCATGAAAATTTTCAACTTTTTTGAAGCTGAAATACTTCATGAAAATGTTTGACTTTTTTAAAGCTGAAATCCTGTCGTGAAAATTTTCAACTTTTTTGAAGCCCAAATACTTCATGAAAATGTTCAACTTTTTTGAAGCCGAAATACTTCATGAAAATGTTCGACTTTTTTAAAGCCGAAATCCTGTCGTGAAAATTTTCAACCTTTTTGAAGCCGAAATACTTCATGAAAATGTTTGACTTTTTTAAAGTCGAAATCCTGTCGTGAAAATTTTCAACTTTTTTGAATCTGAAATACTTCATGAAAATTTTCAACTTTTTTGAATCTGAAATACTTCATGAAAATGTTCAACTTTTTTGAAGCCCAAATACTTCATGAAAATTTTCAATTTGTTTGGCGCTGAATTTCTTCATGAATATTTTCGACTTTTTTGAATCCGAATTTCTTAATGAAAATTTTCAACTTTTTTGAAGCCCAAATACTTCATGAAAATTTTCAACTTTTTTGAAGCCGAATTTCTTCATGAATATTTTCAACTTTTTTGAAGCCCAAATAATTCATGAAAATTTTCAACTTTTTTGAAGCTGAAATACTTCATGAAAATGTTCGACTTTTTTGAAGCCGAAATCCTGTCCTGAAAATTTTCATCTTTTTTGAAGCCCAAATACTTCATGAAAATGTTCGACTTTTTTAAAGCCGAAATCCTGTCGTGAAAATTTTCAACTTTTTTGTAGCCGAAATCTTGTCTTGAAAATTTTCAACTTTTTTGAAGCCGAAATCTTTTCATGAAAATTTTCAACTTTTTTGAAGCCGAAATCTTTTCATGAAAATTTTCAACTTTTTAGAAGCTGAAATACTTCATGAAAATGTTCGACTTTTTTAAAGCCGAAATCCTGTCGTGACAATTTTCAACTTTTTTGAAGCCGAAATCTTTTCATGAAAATTTTCAACTTTTTTGAAGCCGAAATCTTTTCATGAAAATTTTCAACTTTTTTGAAGCTGAAATACTTCATGAAAATGTTTGACTTTTTTAAAACTGAAATCCTGTCGTGAAAATTTTCAACTTTTTTGAAGCCCAAATACTTCATGAAAATGTTCAACTTTTTTGAAGCCGAAATACATCATGAAAATGTTCGACTTTTTTAACGCCGAAATCCTGTCGTGAAAATGTTCAACTTTTTTGAATCCGAAATACTTCATGAAAATTTTCAAATTTTTTGAAGCCGAAATACTTCATGAAAATGTTCGACTTTTTTAAAGCTGAAATCCTGTCGTGAAAATTTTCAACTTTTTTGAAGCCGAAATCTTTTCATGAAAATTTTCAACTTTTTTGAAGCCGAAATCTTTTCATGAAAATTTTCAACTTTTTTGAAGCCGAAATCTTTTCATCAAAATTTTCAACTTTTTTGAAGCTGAAATACTTCATGAAAATGTTCGACTTTTTTAAAGCCGAAATCCTGTCCTGAAAATTTTCAACTTTTTTGAAGCCGAAATCTTTTCATGAAAATTTTCAACTTTTTTGAATCTGAAATACTTCATGAAAATTTTCAACTTTTTTGAAGCCCAAATACTTCATGAAAATTTTCAACTTTTTTGAAGCCGAATTACTTCATGAAAATTTTCAACTTTTTTGAAGCCCAAATACTTCATGAAAATTTTCAATTTGTTTGATGCCGAATTTCTTCATGAATGTTTTCGACTTTTTTGAATCCGAATTTCTTCATGAAAATTTTCAACTTTTTTGAAGCCCAAATACTTCATGAAAATTTTCAACTTTTTTGAAGCCGAATTTCTTCATGAATATTTTCAACTTTTTTGAAGCCCAAATAATTCATGAAAATTTTCAACTTTTTTGAAGCCGAATTTCTTCATGAATATTTTCAATTGACCCACCTCCCCTCACGAAAAAGTTGAAAAAAGACGAAACACCTCCCCCTTACGAAAACTTTTTTGAAGCCGAATTTCTTCATGAAAATTTTCAACTTTTTTGAAGCCTAAATACTTCATGAAAATTTTCATCTTTTTTGAAGCCGAATTTCTTCATGAATATTTTCAACCTTTTTGAAGCCGAATTTCTTCATGAAAATTTTTAACTTTTTTGAAGCCCAAATACTTCATGAAAATTTTAAACTTTTTTGAAGCCGAATTTCATCATGAATATTTTCAATTGACCCACCCCCGCTTACGAAAAAGTTGAAAAAAGACGAAACACCCCCCCTTACGAAAAAGTTGAAAAAAGACGAAACACCCCCCCTCACGAAAAAGTTGAAAAAAGACGAAACACCTCCCCCTTACGAAAACTTTTTTGAAGCCGAATTTTTTATGAAAATTTTCAACTTTTTTGAAGCCCAAATACTTCATGAAAATTTTCAACTTTTTTGAAGCCGAATTTCTTCATGAATATTTTCAATTGACCCACCCCCCTCACGAAAAAGTTGAAAAAAGACGAAACACCCCCCTCTTACGAAAAAGCTGAAAAAAGACGAAACACCACCCCCTTACGAAAAAGTTGAAAAAAGACGAAACACCCCCCCCTTGCGAAAACTTTTTTGAAGCCGAATTTCTTCATGAATATTTTCAACCTTTTTGAAGCCGAATTTCTTCATGAATATTTTCAATTGACCCACCCCCCCTCACGAAAAAGTTGAAAAAAGAGGAAACACCCCCCTCTTACGAAAAAGTTGAAAAAAGACGAAACACCCCCCCCCTACCGAAAAAGTTGAAAATAGACGAAACACCCCCCCGTTACGAAAAAGTTGAAAAAAGACGAAACACCCCCCCCTTACGAAAAAGTTGAAAAAAGACGAAACACCCCCCCCTTACGAAAAAGTTGAAAAAAGACGAAACACCCCCCTCTTGCGAAAAATTTGAAAAAAGACGAAACACCCCCCCCTTGCGAAAACTTTTTTGAAGCGGAATTTCAACATTAATATTTTCAATTGACCCACCCCCGCTTACGAAAAAGTTGAAAAAAGACGAAACACCCCCCCTTACGAAAAAGTTGAAAAAAGACAAAACACCCCCCCCCTTACGAAAAAGTTGAAAAAAGACGAAACACCCCCCCTTTGGGAAAACTTTTTTGAAGCCGAATTTCTTCATGAATATTTTCAACTTTTTTTAACCCGAATTTCTTCATGAATATTTTCAACTTTTTTGAAGCCGAATCTCTTCATGAATATTTTCAATTGACCCACCCCCCCTTACGAAAAACTTGAAAAAAGACGAAACACCCCCCCGTTACGAAAAATTTGAAAAAAGATGAAACACCCCCCCCTTACGAATAATTTGAAAAAAGACGAAACACCCCCCTCTTGCGAAAAATTTGAAAAAAGACGAAACACCCCCCCTTGCGAAAAAATTTTTGAAGCGGAATTTCAACATTAATATTTTCAACTTTTTTGAAGCCCAAATCCTTCATGAAAATTTTCAACTTTTTTGAAGCCGAAATACTTCATGAATATATTCAACTTTTTTGAATCCCAAATACTTTCTTAAAATTTTCAACTTTTTTGAAGCCGAATTTCTTCATGAAAATACTCAACTTTATTGATGTCGAAATGCTTCATGAAAATTTTCAACTTTTTTGAAGCCCAAATACTTCATGAAAATATACAACTTTTTTGAAGCCGAAATCCTTCATGAAAATTTTCAACTTTTTTGAAGCCCAAATACTTCATGAAAATTTTCAACTTTTTTGAAGCCGAATTTCTTCATGAAAATTTTCAACTTTTTTGTAGCCGAAATCTTTTCATGAAAATGTTCAACTTTTTTGAAGCTGAAATACTTCATGAAAATGTTCGACTTTTTTAAAGCCGAAATCCTGTCGTGAAAATTTTCAACTTTTTTGAAACCGAAATCTTTTCATGAAAAATTTCAACTTTTTTGAAGCTGAAATACTTCATGAAAATGTTCGACTTTTTTAAAGACGAAATACTGTCGTGAAAATTTTCAACTTTTTTGAAGCTGAAATCTTTTCATGAAAATTTTAAACTTTTTTGAAGCAGAAATCTTTTCATGAAAATTTTCAACTTTTTTGAAGCTGAAATACTTCATGAAAATGTTCGACTTTTTTAAAGCCGAAATCCTATCGTGAAAATTTTCAACTTTTTTGAATCCGAAATACTTCATGAAAATGTTCGACTTTTTTGAAGCCGAAATCCTGTCGTGAAAATTTTCAACTTTTTTGAAGCCGAAATCTTTTCATGAAAATTTTCATCTTTTTTGAAGCCGAAATCTTTTCATGAATATTTTCAACTTTTTTGAAGCCGAATCTCTTCATGAATATTTTCAATTGACCCACCCCCCCTTACGAAAAACTTGAAAAAAGACGAAACACCCCCCCGTTACGAAAAATTTGAAAAAAGATGAAACACCCCCCCCTTACGAATAATTTGAAAAAAGACGAAACACCCCCCTCTTGCGAAAAATTTGAAAAAAGACGAAACACCCCCCCCTTGCGAAAAATTTTTTGAAGCGGAATTTCAACATTAATATTTTCAACTTTTTTGAAGCCGAAATCTTTTCATGAAAATTTTCAACTTTTTTGTAGCCGAAATCTTTTCATGAATATTTTCAACTTTTTTGAAGTCCAAATCCTTCATGAAAATTTTCAACTTTTTTCAAGCCCAAATACTTCATGAATATGTTCAACTTTTTTGAAGCCCAAATCCTTCATGAAAATTTTCAACTTTTTTGAAGCCCAAATCCTTCATGAAAATTTTCAACTTTTTTGAAGCCGAAATACTTCATGAAAATTTTCAACTTTTTTGAAGCCGAATTTCTTCATGAAAATTTTCAACTTTTTTGTAGCCGAAATCTTTTCATGAAAATTTTCATCTTTTTTGAAGCCGAAATCTTTTCATGAAAATTTTCAACTTTTTTGAAGCTGAAATACTTCATGAAAATGTTCGACTTTTTTAAAGACGAAATCCTGTCGTGAAAATTTTAAACTTTTTTGAAGCCCAAATACTTCATGAAAATGTTCAACTTTTTTGAAGCCGAAATACTTCATGAAAATGTTCAACTTTTTTAAAGCCGAAATCCTGTCAAGAAAATTTTCAACCTTTTTGAAGCCGAAATCTTTTCATGAAAATTTTCAACTTTTTTTAAGTTGAAATCCTGTCGTGAAAATTTTCAACTTTTTTGAATCCGAAATACTTCATGAAAATGTTCGACTTTTTTAAAGCTGAAATCCTGTCTTGAAAATTTTCAACCTTTTTGAAGCCGAAATACTTCATGAAAATGTTCGACTTTTTTACAGCCGAAATCCTGTCGTGAAAATTTTCAACTTTTTTGAAGCCCAAATACTTCATGAAAATGTTCGACTTTTTTAAAGCCAAAATCCTGTCGTGAAAATTTTCAACTTTTTTGAAGCCGAAATCTTTTAATGAAAATTTTCAACTTTTTTGAAGCCAAAATCTTTTCATGAAAATTTTCAACTTTTTTGAATCCGAAATACTTCATGAAAATGTTCGACTTTTTTGAAGCCGAAATACTTCATGAAAATGTTCGACTTTTTTAAAGCCGAAATCCTGTCGTGAAAATTTTCAACTTTTTTGAAGCCGAAATCTTTTCATGAAAATTTTCAACTTTTTTGTAGCCGAAATCTTTTCATGAATATTTTCAACTTTTTTGAAGTCCAAATCCTTCATGAAAATTTTCAACTTTTTTCAAGCCCAAATACTTCATGAATATGTTCAACTTTTTTGAAGCCCAAATCCTTCATGAAAATTTTCAACTTTTTTGAAGCCCAAATACTTCAAGAAAATTTTCAACTTTTTTGAAGCCGAAATACTTCATGAATATATTCAACTTTTTTGAAGCCCAAATACTTTCTTAAAATTTTCAACTTTTTTGAAGCCGAATTTCTTCATGAAATTACTCAACTTTATTGAAGGCGAAATGCTTCATGAAAATTTTCAACTTTTTTGAAGCCCAAATACTTCATGAAAATATACGACTTTTTTGAAGCCGAAATCCTTCACGAAAATTTTCAACTTTTTTGAAGCCCAAATACTTCATTAAAATTTTCAACTTTTTTCAAGACGAATTTCTTCATGAAAATTTTCAACTTTTTTGTAGCCGAAATCTTTTCATGAAAATTTTCAACTTTTTTGAAGCTGAAATACTTCATGAAAATGTTCGACTTTTTTAAAGCCGAAATCCTGTCGTGAAAATTTTCAACTTTTTTGAAACCGAAATCTTTTCATGAAAATTTTCAACTTTTTTGAAGCTGAAATACTTCATGAAAATGTTCGACTTTTTTAAAGACGAAATACTGTCGTGAAAATTTTCAACTTTTTTGAAGCCGAAATCTTTTCATGAAAATTTTCAACTTTTTTGAAGCAGAAATCTTTTCATGAAAATTTTCAACTTTTTTGAAGCTGAAATACTTCATGAAAATGTTCGACTTTTTTAAAGCCGAAATCCTATCGTGAGAATTTTCAACTTTTTTGAATCCGAAATACTTCATGAAAATGTTCGACTTTTTTGAAGCCGAAATCCTGTCGTGAAAATTTTCAACTTTTTTGAAGCCGAAATCTTTTCATGAAAATTTTCAACTTTTTTGAAGCCGAAATCTTTTCATGAAAATTTTCAAACTTTTTTGAAGCTGAAATACTTCATGAAAATGTTCGACTTTTTCAAAGACGAAATCCTGTCGTGAAAATTTTCAACTTTTTTGAAGCCCAAATACTTCATGAAAATAATCAACTTTTTTGAAGCCGAAATACTTCATGAAAATGTTCGACTTTTTTAAAGCCGAAATCCTGTCAAGAAAATTTTCAACCTTTTTGAAGCCGAAATCTTTTCATGAAAATTTTCAACTTTTTTGAAGCCGAAATCTTTTCATGAAAATTTTCAACTTTTTTGAATCCGAAATACTTCATGAAAATGTTCGACTTTTTTAAAGCTGAAATCCTGTTTTGAAAATTTTCAACCTTTTTGAAGCCGAAATACTTCATGAAAATGTTCGACTTTTTTAAAGCCGAAATCCTGTCGTGAAAATTTTCAACTTTTTTGAAGCCCAAATACTTCATGAAAATGTTCGACTTTTTTAAAGCCAAAATCCTGTCGTGAAAATTTTCAACTTTTTTGAAGCCGAAATCTTTTCATGAAAATTTTCAACTTTTTTGAAGCCAAAATCTTTTCATGAAAATTTTCAACTTTTTTGAATCCGAAATACTTCATGAAAATGTTCGACTTTTTTAAAGCCGAAATCCTGTCGTGAAAATTTTCAACTTTTTTGAAGCCGAAATCTTTTCATGAAAATCTTTAACTTTTTTGAAACCGAAATCTTTTCATGAAAATTTTCAACTTTTTTGAAGCTGAAATACTTCATGAAAATGTTCGACTTTTTTAAAGCCGAAATCCTATCGTGAAAATTTTCAACTTTTTTGAATCCGAAATACTACATGAAAATGTTCGACTTTTTTAAAGCCGAAATCCTGTCAAGAACATTTTCAACCTTTTTGAAGCCGAAATCTTTTCATGAAAATTTTCAACTTTTTTGAAGCCGAAATCTTTTCATGAAAATTTTCAACTTTTTTTAAGTTGAAATCCTGTAGTGAAAATTTTCAACTTTTTTGAATCCGAAATACTTCATGAAAATGTTCGACTTTTTTGAAGCCGAAATACTTCATGAAAATGTTCGACTTTTTTAAAGCCGAAATCCTGTCGTGAAAATTTTCAACTTTTTTGAAGCCCAAATCCTTCATGAAAATTTTCAACTTTTTTGAAGCCCAAATACTTCAAGAAAATTTTCAACTTTTTTGAAGCCGAAATACTTCATGAATATATTCAACTTTTTTGAAGCCCAAATACTTTCTTAAAATTTTCAACTTTTTTGAAGCCGAATTTCTTCATGAAATTACTCAACTTTATTGAAGGCGAAATGCTTCATGAAAATTTTCAACTTTTTTGAAGCCCAAATACTTCATGAAAATATACGACTTTTTTGAAGCCGAAATCCTTCATGAAAATTTTCAACTTTTTTGAAGCCCAAATACTTCATTAAAATTTTCAACTTTTTTCAAGCCGAATTTCTTCATGAAAATTTTCAACTTTTTTGTAGCCGAAATCTTTTCATGAAAATTTTCAACATTTTTGAAGCTGAAATACTTCATGAAAATGTTCGACTTTTTTAAAGCCGAAATCCTGTCGTGAAAATTTTCAACTTTTTTGAAACCGAAATCTTTTCATGAAAATTTTCAACTTTTTTGAAGCTGAAATACTTCATGAAAATGTTCGACTTTTTTAAAGACGAAATACTGTCGTGAAAATTTTCAACTTTTTTGAAGCCGAAATCTTTTCATGAAAATTTTCAACTTTTTTGAAGCAGAAATCTTTTCATGAAAATTTTCAACTTTTTTGAAGCTGAAATACTTCATGAAAATGTTCGACTTTTTTAAAGCCGAAATCCTATCGTGAGAATTTTCAACTTTTTTGAATCCGAAATACTTCATGAAAATGTTCGACTTTTTTGAAGCCGAAATCCTGTCGTGAAAATTTTCAACTTTTTTGAAGCCGAAATCTTTTCATGAAAATTTTCAACTTTTTTGAAGCCGAAATCTTTTCATGAAAATTTTCAAACTTTTTTGAAGCTGAAATACTTCATGAAAATGTTCGACTTTTTCAAAGACGAAATCCTGTCGTGAAAATTTTCAACTTTTTTGAAGCCCAAATACTTCATGAAAATAATCAACTTTTTTGAAGCCGAAATACTTCATGAAAATGTTCGACTTTTTTAAAGCCGAAATCCTGTCAAGAAAATTTTCAACCTTTTTGAAGCCGAAATCTTTTCATGAAAATTTTCAACTTTTTTGAAGCCGAAATCTTTTCATGAAAATTTTCAACTTTTTTGAATCCGAAATACTTCATGAAAATGTTCGACTTTTTTAAAGCTGAAATCCTGTTTTGAAAATTTTCAACCTTTTTGAAGCCGAAATACTTCATGAAAATGTTCGACTTTTTTAAAGCCGAAATCCTGTCGTGAAAATTTTCAACTTTTTTGAAGCCCAAATACTTCATGAAAATGTTCGACTTTTTTAAAGCCAAAATCCTGTCGTGAAAATTTTCAACTTTTTTGAAGCCGAAATCTTTTCATGAAAATTTTCAACTTTTTTGAAGCCAAAATCTTTTCATGAAAATTTTCAACTTTTTTGAATCCGAAATACTTCATGAAAATGTTCGACTTTTTTAAAGCCGAAATCCTGTCGTGAAAATTTTCAACTTTTTTGAAGCCGAAATCTTTTCATGAAAATCTTTAACTTTTTTGAAACCGAAATCTTTTCATGAAAATTTTCAACTTTTTTGAAGCTGAAATACTTCATGAAAATGTTCGACTTTTTTAAAGACGAAATACTGTCGTGAAAATTTTCAACTTTTTTGAAGCCGAAATCTTTTCATGAAAATTTTAAACTTTTTTGAAGCAGAAATCTTTTCATGAAAATTTTCAACTTTTTTGAAGCTGAAATACTTCATGAAAATGTTCGACTTTTTTAAAGCCGAAATCCTATCGTGAAAATTTTCAACTTTTTTGAATCCGAAATACTACATGAAAATGTTCGACTTTTTTAAAGCCGAAATCCTGTCAAGAACATTTTCAACCTTTTTGAAGCCGAAATCTTTTCATGAAAATTTTCAACTTTTTTGAAGCCGAAATCTTTTCATGAAAATTTTCAACTTTTTTTAAGTTGAAATCCTGTAGTGAAAATTTTCAACTTTTTTGAATCCGAAATACTTCATGAAAATGTTCGACTTTTTTGAAGCCGAAATACTTCATGAAAATGTTCGACTTTTTTAAAGCCGAAATCCTGTCGTGAAAATTTTCAACTTTTTTGAAGCCGAAATCTTTTAATGAAAATTTTAAACTTTTTTGAAGCAGAAATCTTTTCATGAAAATTTTCAACTTTTTTGAAGCTGAAATACTTCATGAAAATTTTCAACTTTTTTCAAGCCGAATTTCTTCATGAAAATTTTCAACTTTTTTGTAGCCGAAATCTTTTCATGAAAATTTTCAACTTTTTTGAATCTGAAATACTTCATGAAAAGGTTCGACTTTTTTAAAGCCGAAATCCTGTCGTGAAAATTTTCAACTTTTTTGAAACCGAAATCTTTTCATGAAAATTTTCAACTTTTTTGAAGCTGAAATACTTCATGAAAATGTTCGACTTTTTTAAAGACGAAATACTGTCGTGAAAATTTTCAACTTTTTTGAAGCCGAAATCTTTTCATGAAAATTTTCAACTTTTTTGAAGCAGAAATCTTTTCATGAAAATTTTCAACTTTTTTGAAGCTGAAATACTTCATGAAAATGTTCGACTTTTTTAAAGCCGAAATCCTATCGTGAGAATTTTCAACTTTTTTGAATCCGAAATACTTCATGAAAATGTTCGACTTTTTTGAAGCCGAAATCCTGTCGTGAAAATTTTCAACTTTTTTGAAGCCGAAATCTTTTCATGAAAATTTTCAACTTTTTTGAAGCCGAAATCTTTTCATGAAAATTTTCAACTTTTTTGAAGCTGAAATACTTCATGAAAATGTTCGACTTTTTCAAAGACGAAATCCTGTCGTGAAAATTTTCAACTTTTTTGAAGCCCAAATACTTCATGAAAATAATCAACTTTTTTGAAGCCGAAATGCTTCATGAAAATGTTCGACTTTTTTAAAGCCGAAATCCTGTCAAGAAAATTTTCAACCTTTTCATGAAAATTTTCAACTTTTTTGAAGCCGAAATCTTTTCATGAAAATTTTCAACTTTTTTGAATCCGAAATACTTCATGAAAATGTTCGACTTTTTTAAAGCTGAAATCCTGTCTTGAAAATTTTCAACCTTTTTGAAGCCGAAATACTTCATGAAAATGTTCGACTTTTTTAAAGCCGAAATCCTGTCGTGAAAATTTTCAACTTTTTTGAAGCCCAAATACTTCATGAAAATGTTCGACTTTTTTAAAGCCAAAATCCTGTCGTGAAAATTTTCAACTTTTTTGAAGCCGAAATCTTTTCATGAAAATTTTCAACTTTTTTGAAGCCAAAATCTTTTCATGAAAATTTTCAACTTTTTTGAATCCGAAATACTTCATGAAAATGTTCGACTTTTTTGAAGCCGAAATACTTCATGAAAATGTTCGACTTTTTTAAAGCCGAAATCCTGTCGTGAAAATTTTCAACTTTTTTGAAGCCGAAATCTTTTCATGAAAATCTTTAACTTTTTTGAAACCGAAATCTTTTCATGAAAATTTTCAACTTTTTTGAAGCTGAAATACTTCATGAAAATGTTCGACTTTTTTAAAGACGAAATACTGTCGTGAAAATTTTCAACTTTTTTGAAGCCGAAATCTTTTCATGAAAATTTTAAACTTTTTTGAAGCAGAAATCTTTTCATGAAAATTTTCAACTTTTTTGAAGCTGAAATACTTCATGAAAATGTTCGACTTTTTTAAAGCCGAAATCCTATCGTGAAAATTTTCAACTTTTTTGAATCCGAAATACTACATGAAAATGTTCGACTTTTTTAAAGCCGAAATCCTGTCAAGAACATTTTCAACCTTTTTGAAGCCGAAATCTTTTCATGAAAATTTTCAACTTTTTTGAAGCCGAAATCTTTTCATGAAAATTTTCAACTTTTTTTAAGTTGAAATCCTGTAGTGAAAATTTTCAACTTTTTTGAATCCGAAATTCTTCATGAAAATGTTCGACTTTTTTGAAGCCGAAATACTTCATGAAAATGTTCGACTTTTTTAAAGCCGAAATCCTGTCGTGAAAATTTTCAACTTTTTTGAAGCCGAAATCTTTTCAAGAAAAATTTAAACTTTTTTGAAGCAGAAATCTTTTCATGAAAATTTTCAACTTTTTTGAAGCTGAAATACTTCATGAAAATGTTCGACTTTTTTAAAGCCGAAATCCTATCGTGAAAATTTTCAACTTTTTTGAATCCGAAATACTTCATGGAAATGTTCGACTTTTTTGAAGCCGAAATCCTGTCGTGAAAATTTTTAACTTTTTTGAAGCCGAAATACTTCATGAAAATGTTCGACTTTTTTAAAGCCGAAATCCTGTCAAGAACATTTTCAACCTTTTTGAAGCCGAAATCTTTTCATGAAAATTTTCAACTTTTTTGAAGCCGAAATCTTTTCATGAAAATTTTCAACTTTTTTTAAGTTGAAATCCTGTCGTGAAAATTTTCAACTTTTTTGAATCCGAAATACTTCATGAAAATGTTCGACTTTTTTGAAGCCGAAATCCTGTCGTGAAAATTTTCAACTTTTTTGAAGCCGAAATCTTTTCATGAAAATTTTCATCTTTTTTGAAGCCGAAATCTTTTCATGAAAATTTTCAACTTTTTTGAAGCTGAAATACTTCATGAAAATGTTCGACTTTTTTAAAGACGAAATCCTGTCGTGAAAATTTTAAACTTTTTTGAAGCCCAAATACTTCATGAAAATGTTCAACTTTTTTGAAGCCGAAATACTTCATGAAAATGTTCAACTTTTTTAAAGCCGAAATCCTGTCAAGAAAATTTTCAACCTTTTTGAAGCCGAAATCTTTTCATGAAAATTTTCAACTTTTTTGAAACCGAAATCTTTTCATGAAAATTTTCAAATTTTTTGAAGCTGAAATACTTCATGAAAATGTTCGACTTTTTTAAAGACGAAATACTGTTGTGAAAATTTTCAACTTTTTTGAAGCCGAAATCTTTTCATGAAAATTTTCAACTTTTTTGAAGCAGAAATCTTTTCATGAAAATTTTCAACTTTTTTTAAGCTGAAATACTTCATGAAAATGTTCGACTTTTTTAAAGCCGAAATCCTATCGTGAAAATTTTCAACTTTTTTGAATCCGAAATACTTCATGAAAATGTTCGACTTTTTTGAAGCCGAAATCCTGTCGTGAAAATTTTTAACTTTTTTGAAGCCGAAATACTTCATGAAAATGTTCGACTTTTTTAAAGCCGAAATCCTGTCAAGAAAATTTTCAACCTTTTTGAAGCCGAAATCTTTTCATGAAAATTTTCAACTTTTTTGTAGCCGAAATCTTTTCATGAATATTTTCAACTTTTTTGAAGTCCAAATCCTTCATGAAAATTTTCAACTTTTTTCAAGCCCAAATACTTCATGAATATTTTAAACTTTTTTGAAGCCCAAATCCTTCATGAAAATTTTCAACTTTTTTGAAGCCCAAATACTTCAAGAAAATTTTCAACTTTTTTGAAGCCGAAATACTTCATGAATATATTCAACTTTTTTGAAGCCCAAATACTTTCTTAAAATTTTCAACTTTTTTGAAGCCGAATTTCTTCATGAAATTACTCAACTTTATTGAAGCCGAATTTCTTCATGAAAATTTTCAACTTTTTTGTAGCCGAAATCTTTTCATGAAAATTTTCAACTTTTTTGAAGCTGAAATACTTCATGAAAATGTTCGACTTTTTTAAAGCCGAAATCCTGTCGTGAAAATTTTCAACTTTTTTGAAACCGAAATCTTTTCATGAAAATTTTCAACTTTTTTGAAGCTGAAATACTTCATGAAAATGTTCGACTTTTTTAAAGACGAAATACTGTCGTGAAAATTTTCAACTTTTTTGAAGCCGAAATCTTTTCATGAAAATTTTCAACTTTTTTGAAGCAGAAATCTTTTCATGAAAATTTTCAACTTTTTTGAAGCTGAAATACTTCATGAAACTGTTCGACTTTTTCAAAGACGAAATCCTGTCGTGAAAATTTTCAACTTTTTTGAAGCCCAAATACTTCATGAAAATAATCAACTTTTTTGAAGCCGAAATACTTCATGAAAATGTTCGACTTTTTTAAAGCCGAAATCCTGTCAAGAAAATTTTCAACCTTTTTGAAGCCGAAATCTTTTCATGAAAATTTTCAACTTTTTTGAAGCCGAAATCTTTTCATGAAAATTTTCAACTTTTTTGAATCCGAAATACTTCATGAAAATGTTCGACTTTTTTGAAGCCGAAATCCTGTCGTGAAAATTTTCAACTTTTTTGAAGCCGAAATCTTTTCATGAAAATTTTCATCTTTTTTGAAGCCGAAATCTTTTCATGAAAATTTTCAACTTTTTTGAAGCTGAAATACTTCATGAAAATGTTCGAATTTTTTAAAGACGAAATCCTGTCGTGAAAATTTTAAACTTTTTTGAAGCCCAAATACTTCATGAAAATGTTCAACTTTTTTGAAGCCGAAATACTTCATGAAAATGTTCAACTTTTTTGAAGCCGAAATCCTGTCAAGAAAATTTTCAACCTTTTTGAAGCCGAAATCTTTTCATGAAAATTTTCAACTTTTTTGAAACCGAAATCTTTTCATGAAAATTTTCAAATTTTTTGAAGCTGAAATACTTCATGAAAATGTTCGACTTTTTTAAAGACGAAATACTGTTGTGAAAATTTTCAACTTTTTTGAAGCCGAAATCTTTTCATGAAAATTTTCAACTTTTTTGAAGCAGAAATCTTTTCATGAAAATTTTCAACTTTTTTTAAGCTGAAATACTTCATGAAAATGTTCGACTTTTTTAAAGCCGAAATCCTATCGTGAAAATTTTCAACTTTTTTGAATCCGAAATACTTCATGAAAATGTTCGACTTTTTTGAAGCCGAAATCCTGTCGTGAAAATTTTTAACTTTTTTGAAGCCGAAATACTTCATGAAAATGTTCGACTTTTTTAAAGCCGAAATCCTGTCAAGAAAATTTTCAACCTTTTTGAAGCCGAAATCTTTTCATGAAAATTTTCAACTTTTTTGTAGCCGAAATCTTTTCATGAATATTTTCAACTTTTTTGAAGTCCAAATCCTTCATGAAAATTTTCAACTTTTTTCAAGCCCAAATACTTCATGAATATTTTCAACTTTTTTGAAGCCCAAATCCTTCATGAAAATTTTCAACTTTTTTGAAGCCCAAATACTTCAAGAAAATTTTCAACTTTTTTGAAGCCGAAATACTTCATGAATATATTCAACTTTTTTGAAGCCCAAATACTTTCTTAAAATTTTCAACTTTTTTGAAGCCGAATTTCTTCATGAAATTACTCAACTTTATTGAAGCCGAATTTCTTCATGAAAATTTTCAACTTTTTTGTAGCCGAAATCTTTTCATGAAAATTTTCAACTTTTTTGAAGCTGAAATACTTCATGAAAATGTTCGACTTTTTTAAAGCCGAAATCCTGTCGTGAAAATTTTCAACTTTTTTGAAACCGAAATCTTTTCATGAAAATTTTCAACTTTTTTGAAGCTGAAATACTTCATGAAAATGTTCGACTTTTTTAAAGACGAAATACTGTCGTGAAAATTTTCAACTTTTTTGAAGCCGAAATCTTTTCATGAAAATTTTCAACTTTTTTGAAGCAGAAATCTTTTCATGAAAATTTTCAACTTTTTTGAAGCTGAAATACTTCATGAAAATGTTCAACTTTTTTAAAGCCGAAATCCTGTCAAGAAAATTTTCAACCTTTTTGAAGCCGAAATCTTTTCATGAAACTTTTCAACTTTTTTGAAGCAGAAATCTTTTCATGAAAATTTTCAACTTTTTTGAAGCTGAAATACTTCATGAAAATGTTCGACTTTTTTAAAGCCGAAATCCTGTCGTGAAAATTTTCAACTTTTTTGAAACCGAAATCTTTTCATGAAAATTTTCAACTTTTTTGAAGCTGAAATACTTCATGAAAATGTTCGACTTTTTTAAAGACGAAATACTGTCGTGAAAATTTTCAACTTTTTTGAAGCCGAAATCTTTTCATGAAAATTTTCAACTTTTTTGAAGCAGAAATCTTTTCATGAAAATTTTCAACTTTTTTGAAGCTGAAATACTTCATGAAAATGTTCAACTTTTTTAAAGCCGAAATCCTGTCAAGAAAATTTTCAACCTTTTTGAAGCCGAAATCTTTTCATGAAAATTTTCAACTTTTTTGAAACCGAAATCTTTTCATGAAAATTTTCAAATTTTTTGAAGCTGAAATACTTCATGAAAATGTTCGACTTTTTTAAAGACGAAATACTGTTGTGAAAATTTTCAACTTTTTTGAAGCCGAAATCTTTTCATGAAAATTTTCAACTTTTTTGAAGCAGAAATCTTTTCATGAAAATTTTCAACTTTTTTTAAGCTGAAATACTTCATGAAAATGTTCGACTTTTTTAAAGCCGAAATCCTATCGTGAAAATTTTCAACTTTTTTGAATCCGAAATACTTCATGAAAATGTTCGACTTTTTTGAAGCCGAAATCCTGTCGTGAAAATTTTTAACTTTTTTGAAGCCGAAATACTTCATGAAAATGTTCGACTTTTTTAAAGCCGAAATCCTGTCAAGAAAATTTTCAACCTTTTTGAAGCCGAAATCTTTTCATGAAAATTTTCAACTTTTTTGTAGCCGAAATCTTTTCATGAATATTTTCAACTTTTTTGAAGTCCAAATCCTTCATGAAAATTTTCAACTTTTTTCAAGCCCAAATACTTCATGAATATTTTAAACTTTTTTGAAGCCCAAATCCTTCATGAAAATTTTCAACTTTTTTGAAGCCCAAATACTTCAAGAAAATTTTCAACTTTTTTGAAGCCGAAATACTTCATGAATATATTCAACTTTTTTGAAGCCCAAATACTTTCTTAAAATTTTCAACTTTTTTGAAGCCGAATTTCTTCATGAAATTACTCAACTTTATTGAAGCCGAATTTCTTCATGAAAATTTTCAACTTTTTTGTAGCCGAAATCTTTTCATGAAAATTTTCAACTTTTTTGAAGCTGAAATACTTCATGAAAATGTTCGACTTTTTTAAAGCCGAAATCCTGTCGTGAAAATTTTCAACTTTTTTGAAACCGAAATCTTTTCATGAAAATTTTCAACTTTTTTGAAGCTGAAATACTTCATGAAAATGTTCGACTTTTTTAAAGACGAAATACTGTCGTGAAAATTTTCAACTTTTTTGAAGCCGAAATCTTTTCATGAAAATTTTCAACTTTTTTGAAGCAGAAATCTTTTCATGAAAATTTTCAACTTTTTTGAAGCTGAAATACTTCATGAAAATGTTCGACTTTTTCAAAGACGAAATCCTGTCGTGAAAATTTTCAACTTTTTTGAAGCCCAAATACTTCATGAAAATAATCAACTTTTTTGAAGCCGAAATACTTCATGAAAATGTTCGACTTTTTTAAAGCCGAAATCCTGTCAAGAAAATTTTCAACCTTTTTGAAGCCGAAATCTTTTCATGAAAATTTTCAACTTTTTTGAAGCCGAAATCTTTTCATGAAAATTTTCAACTTTTTTGAATCCGAAATACTTCATGAAAATGTTCGACTTTTTTAAAGCTGAAATCCTGTCTTGAAAATTTTCAACCTTTTTGAAGCCGAAATACTTCATGAAAATGTTCGACTTTTTTAAAGCCGAAATCCTGTCGTGAAAATTTTCAACTTTTTTGAAGCCCAAATACTTCATGAAAATGTTCGACTTTTTCAAAGCCAAAATCCTGTCGTGAAAATTTTCAACTTTTTTGAAGCCGAAATCTTTTCATGAAAATGTTCAACTTTTTTGAAGCCAAAATCTTTTCATGAAAATTTTCAACTTTTTTGAAGCTGAAATACTTCATGAAAATGTTCGACTTTTTTAAAGACGAAATACTGTCGTGAAAATTTTCAACTTTTTTGAAGCCGAAATCTTTTCATGAAAATTTTAAACTTTTTTGAAGCAGAAATCTTTTCATGAAAATTTTCAACTTTTTTGAAGCTGAAATACTTCATGAAAATGTTCGACTTTTTTAAAGCCGAAATACTGTTGTGAAAATTTTCAACTTTTTTGAAGCCGAAATCTTTTCATGAAAATTTTCAACTTTTTTGAAGCAGAAATCTTTTCATGAAAATTTTCAACTTTTTTTAAGCTGAAATACTTCATGAAAATGTTCGACTTTTTTAAAGCCGAAATCCTATCGTGAAAATTTTCAACTTTTTTGAATCCGAAATACTTCATGAAAATGTTCGACTTTTTTGAAGCCGAAATCCTGTCGTGAAAATTTTTAACTTTTTTGAAGCCGAAATACTTCATGAAAATGTTCGACTTTTTTAAAGCCGAAATCCTGTCAAGAAAATTTTCAACCTTTTTGAAGCCGAAATCTTTTCATGAAAATTTTCAACTTTTTTGTAGCCGAAATCTTTTCATGAATATTTTCAACTTTTTTGAAGTCCAAATCCTTCATGAAAATTTTCAACTTTTTTCAAGCCCAAATACTTCATGAATATTTTAAACTTTTTTGAAGCCCAAATCCTTCATGAAAATTTTCAACTTTTTTGAAGCCCAAATACTTCAAGAAAATTTTCAACTTTTTTGAAGCCGAAATACTTCATGAATATATTCAACTTTTTTGAAGCCCAAATACTTTCTTAAAATTTTCAACTTTTTTGAAGCCGAATTTCTTCATGAAATTACTCAACTTTATTGAAGCCGAATTTCTTCATGAAAATTTTCAACTTTTTTGTAGCCGAAATCTTTTCATGAAAATTTTCAACTTTTTTGAAGCTGAAATACTTCATGAAAATGTTCGACTTTTTTAAAGCCGAAATCCTGTCGTGAAAATTTTCAACTTTTTTGAAACCGAAATCTTTTCATGAAAATTTTCAACTTTTTTGAAGCTGAAATACTTCATGAAAATGTTCGACTTTTTTAAAGACGAAATACTGTCGTGAAAATTTTCAACTTTTTTGAAGCCGAAATCTTTTCATGAAAATTTTCAACTTTTTTGAAGCAGAAATCTTTTCATGAAAATTTTCAACTTTTTTGAAGCTGAAATACTTCATGAAAATGTTCGACTTTTTTAAAGCCGAAATCCTGTCAAGAACATTTTCAACCTTTTTGAAGCCGAAATCTTTTCATGAAAATTTTCAACTTTTTTGAAGCCGAAATCTTTTCATGAAAATTTTCAACTTTTTTTAAGTTGAAATCCTGTAGTGAAAATTTTCAACTTTTTTGAATCCGAAATTCTTCATGAAAATGTTCGACTTTTTTGAAGCCGAAATACTTCATGAAAATGTTCGACTTTTTTAAAGCCGAAATCCTGTCGTGAAAATTTTCAACTTTTTTGAAGCCGAAATCTTTTCAAGAAAAATTTAAACTTTTTTGAAGCAGAAATCTTTTCATGAAAATTTTCAACTTTTTTGAAGCTGAAATACTTCATGAAAATGTTCGACTTTTTTAAAGCCGAAATCCTATCGTGAAAATTTTCAACTTTTTTGAATCCGAAATACTTCATGGAAATGTTCGACTTTTTTGAAGCCGAAATCCTGTCGTGAAAATTTTTAACTTTTTTGAAGCCGAAATACTTCATGAAAATGTTCGACTTTTTTAAAGCCGAAATCCTGTCAAGAACATTTTCAACCTTTTTGAAGCCGAAATCTTTTCATGAAAATTTTCAACTTTTTTGAAGCCGAAATCTTTTCATGAAAATTTTCAACTTTTTTTAAGTTGAAATCCTGTCGTGAAAATTTTCAACTTTTTTGAATCCGAAATACTTCATGAAAATGTTCGACTTTTTTGAAGCCGAAATCCTGTCGTGAAAATTTTCAACTTTTTTGAAGCCGAAATCTTTTCATGAAAATTTTCATCTTTTTTGAAGCCGAAATCTTTTCATGAAAATTTTCAACTTTTTTGAAGCTGAAATACTTCATGAAAATGTTCGACTTTTTTAAAGACGAAATCCTGTCGTGAAAATTTTAAACTTTTTTGAAGCCCAAATACTTCATGAAAATGTTCAACTTTTTTGAAGCCGAAATACTTCATGAAAATGTTCAACTTTTTTAAAGCCGAAATCCTGTCAAGAAAATTTTCAACCTTTTTGAAGCCGAAATCTTTTCATGAAAATTTTCAACTTTTTTGAAACCGAAATCTTTTCATGAAAATTTTCAAATTTTTTGAAGCTGAAATACTTCATGAAAATGTTCGACTTTTTTAAAGACGAAATACTGTTGTGAAAATTTTCAACTTTTTTGAAGCCGAAATCTTTTCATGAAAATTTTCAACTTTTTTGAAGCAGAAATCTTTTCATGAAAATTTTCAACTTTTTTTAAGCTGAAATACTTCATGAAAATGTTCGACTTTTTTAAAGCCGAAATCCTATCGTGAAAATTTTCAACTTTTTTGAATCCGAAATACTTCATGAAAATGTTCGACTTTTTTGAAGCCGAAATCCTGTCGTGAAAATTTTTAACTTTTTTGAAGCCGAAATACTTCATGAAAATGTTCGACTTTTTTAAAGCCGAAATCCTGTCAAGAAAATTTTCAACCTTTTTGAAGCCGAAATCTTTTCATGAAAATTTTCAACTTTTTTGTAGCCGAAATCTTTTCATGAATATTTTCAACTTTTTTGAAGTCCAAATCCTTCATGAAAATTTTCAACTTTTTTCAAGCCCAAATACTTCATGAATATTTTAAACTTTTTTGAAGCCCAAATCCTTCATGAAAATTTTCAACTTTTTTGAAGCCCAAATACTTCAAGAAAATTTTCAACTTTTTTGAAGCCGAAATACTTCATGAATATATTCAACTTTTTTGAAGCCCAAATACTTTCTTAAAATTTTCAACTTTTTTGAAGCCGAATTTCTTCATGAAATTACTCAACTTTATTGAAGCCGAATTTCTTCATGAAAATTTTCAACTTTTTTGTAGCCGAAATCTTTTCATGAAAATTTTCAACTTTTTTGAAGCTGAAATACTTCATGAAAATGTTCGACTTTTTTAAAGCCGAAATCCTGTCGTGAAAATTTTCAACTTTTTTGAAACCGAAATCTTTTCATGAAAATTTTCAACTTTTTTGAAGCTGAAATACTTCATGAAAATGTTCGACTTTTTTAAAGACGAAATACTGTCGTGAAAATTTTCAACTTTTTTGAAGCCGAAATCTTTTCATGAAAATTTTCAACTTTTTTGAAGCAGAAATCTTTTCATGAAAATTTTCAACTTTTTTGAAGCTGAAATACTTCATGAAACTGTTCGACTTTTTCAAAGACGAAATCCTGTCGTGAAAATTTTCAACTTTTTTGAAGCCCAAATACTTCATGAAAATAATCAACTTTTTTGAAGCCGAAATACTTCATGAAAATGTTCGACTTTTTTAAAGCCGAAATCCTGTCAAGAAAATTTTCAACCTTTTTGAAGCCGAAATCTTTTCATGAAAATTTTCAACTTTTTTGAAGCCGAAATCTTTTCATGAAAATTTTCAACTTTTTTGAATCCGAAATACTTCATGAAAATGTTCGACTTTTTTGAAGCCGAAATCCTGTCGTGAAAATTTTCAACTTTTTTGAAGCCGAAATCTTTTCATGAAAATTTTCATCTTTTTTGAAGCCGAAATCTTTTCATGAAAATTTTCAACTTTTTTGAAGCTGAAATACTTCATGAAAATGTTCGACTTTTTTAAAGACGAAATCCTGTCGTGAAAATTTTAAACTTTTTTGAAGCCCAAATACTTCATGAAAATGTTCAACTTTTTTGAAGCCGAAATACTTCATGAAAATGTTCAACTTTTTTGAAGCCGAAATCCTGTCAAGAAAATTTTCAACCTTTTTGAAGCCGAAATCTTTTCATGAAAATTTTCAACTTTTTTGAAACCGAAATCTTTTCATGAAAATTTTCAAATTTTTTGAAGCTGAAATACTTCATGAAAATGTTCGACTTTTTTAAAGACGAAATACTGTTGTGAAAATTTTCAACTTTTTTGAAGCCGAAATCTTTTCATGAAAATTTTCAACTTTTTTGAAGCAGAAATCTTTTCATGAAAATTTTCAACTTTTTTTAAGCTGAAATACTTCATGAAAATGTTCGACTTTTTTAAAGCCGAAATCCTATCGTGAAAATTTTCAACTTTTTTGAATCCGAAATACTTCATGAAAATGTTCGACTTTTTTGAAGCCGAAATCCTGTCGTGAAAATTTTTAACTTTTTTGAAGCCGAAATACTTCATGAAAATGTTCGACTTTTTTAAAGCCGAAATCCTGTCAAGAAAATTTTCAACCTTTTTGAAGCCGAAATCTTTTCATGAAAATTTTCAACTTTTTTGTAGCCGAAATCTTTTCATGAATATTTTCAACTTTTTTGAAGTCCAAATCCTTCATGAAAATTTTCAACTTTTTTCAAGCCCAAATACTTCATGAATATTTTCAACTTTTTTGAAGCCCAAATCCTTCATGAAAATTTTCAACTTTTTTGAAGCCCAAATACTTCAAGAAAATTTTCAACTTTTTTGAAGCCGAAATACTTCATGAATATATTCAACTTTTTTGAAGCCCAAATACTTTCTTAAAATTTTCAACTTTTTTGAAGCCGAATTTCTTCATGAAATTACTCAACTTTATTGAAGCCGAATTTCTTCATGAAAATTTTCAACTTTTTTGTAGCCGAAATCTTTTCATGAAAATTTTCAACTTTTTTGAAGCTGAAATACTTCATGAAAATGTTCGACTTTTTTAAAGCCGAAATCCTGTCGTGAAAATTTTCAACTTTTTTGAAACCGAAATCTTTTCATGAAAATTTTCAACTTTTTTGAAGCTGAAATACTTCATGAAAATGTTCGACTTTTTTAAAGACGAAATACTGTCGTGAAAATTTTCAACTTTTTTGAAGCCGAAATCTTTTCATGAAAATTTTCAACTTTTTTGAAGCAGAAATCTTTTCATGAAAATTTTCAACTTTTTTGAAGCTGAAATACTTCATGAAAATGTTCAACTTTTTTAAAGCCGAAATCCTGTCAAGAAAATTTTCAACCTTTTTGAAGCCGAAATCTTTTCATGAAACTTTTCAACTTTTTTGAAGCAGAAATCTTTTCATGAAAATTTTCAACTTTTTTGAAGCTGAAATACTTCATGAAAATGTTCGACTTTTTTAAAGCCGAAATCCTGTCGTGAAAATTTTCAACTTTTTTGAAACCGAAATCTTTTCATGAAAATTTTCAACTTTTTTGAAGCTGAAATACTTCATGAAAATGTTCGACTTTTTTAAAGACGAAATACTGTCGTGAAAATTTTCAACTTTTTTGAAGCCGAAATCTTTTCATGAAAATTTTCAACTTTTTTGAAGCAGAAATCTTTTCATGAAAATTTTCAACTTTTTTGAAGCTGAAATACTTCATGAAAATGTTCAACTTTTTTAAAGCCGAAATCCTGTCAAGAAAATTTTCAACCTTTTTGAAGCCGAAATCTTTTCATGAAAATTTTCAACTTTTTTGAAACCGAAATCTTTTCATGAAAATTTTCAAATTTTTTGAAGCTGAAATACTTCATGAAAATGTTCGACTTTTTTAAAGACGAAATACTGTTGTGAAAATTTTCAACTTTTTTGAAGCCGAAATCTTTTCATGAAAATTTTCAACTTTTTTGAAGCAGAAATCTTTTCATGAAAATTTTCAACTTTTTTTAAGCTGAAATACTTCATGAAAATGTTCGACTTTTTTAAAGCCGAAATCCTATCGTGAAAATTTTCAACTTTTTTGAATCCGAAATACTTCATGAAAATGTTCGACTTTTTTGAAGCCGAAATCCTGTCGTGAAAATTTTTAACTTTTTTGAAGCCGAAATACTTCATGAAAATGTTCGACTTTTTTAAAGCCGAAATCCTGTCAAGAAAATTTTCAACCTTTTTGAAGCCGAAATCTTTTCATGAAAATTTTCAACTTTTTTGTAGCCGAAATCTTTTCATGAATATTTTCAACTTTTTTGAAGTCCAAATCCTTCATGAAAATTTTCAACTTTTTTCAAGCCCAAATACTTCATGAATATTTTAAACTTTTTTGAAGCCCAAATCCTTCATGAAAATTTTCAACTTTTTTGAAGCCCAAATACTTCAAGAAAATTTTCAACTTTTTTGAAGCCGAAATACTTCATGAATATATTCAACTTTTTTGAAGCCCAAATACTTTCTTAAAATTTTCAACTTTTTTGAAGCCGAATTTCTTCATGAAATTACTCAACTTTATTGAAGCCGAATTTCTTCATGAAAATTTTCAACTTTTTTGTAGCCGAAATCTTTTCATGAAAATTTTCAACTTTTTTGAAGCTGAAATACTTCATGAAAATGTTCGACTTTTTTAAAGCCGAAATCCTGTCGTGAAAATTTTCAACTTTTTTGAAACCGAAATCTTTTCATGAAAATTTTCAACTTTTTTGAAGCTGAAATACTTCATGAAAATGTTCGACTTTTTTAAAGACGAAATACTGTCGTGAAAATTTTCAACTTTTTTGAAGCCGAAATCTTTTCATGAAAATTTTCAACTTTTTTGAAGCAGAAATCTTTTCATGAAAATTTTCAACTTTTTTGAAGCTGAAATACTTCATGAAAATGTTCGACTTTTTCAAAGACGAAATCCTGTCGTGAAAATTTTCAACTTTTTTGAAGCCCAAATACTTCATGAAAATAATCAACTTTTTTGAAGCCGAAATACTTCATGAAAATGTTCGACTTTTTTAAAGCCGAAATCCTGTCAAGAAAATTTTCAACCTTTTTGAAGCCGAAATCTTTTCATGAAAATTTTCAACTTTTTTGAAGCCGAAATCTTTTCATGAAAATTTTCAACTTTTTTGAATCCGAAATACTTCATGAAAATGTTCGACTTTTTTAAAGCTGAAATCCTGTCTTGAAAATTTTCAACCTTTTTGAAGCCGAAATACTTCATGAAAATGTTCGACTTTTTTAAAGCCGAAATCCTGTCGTGAAAATTTTCAACTTTTTTGAAGCCCAAATACTTCATGAAAATGTTCGACTTTTTCAAAGCCAAAATCCTGTCGTGAAAATTTTCAACTTTTTTGAAGCCGAAATCTTTTCATGAAAATGTTCAACTTTTTTGAAGCCAAAATCTTTTCATGAAAATTTTCAACTTTTTTGAAGCTGAAATACTTCATGAAAATGTTCGACTTTTTTAAAGACGAAATACTGTCGTGAAAATTTTCAACTTTTTTGAAGCCGAAATCTTTTCATGAAAATTTTAAACTTTTTTGAAGCAGAAATCTTTTCATGAAAATTTTCAACTTTTTTGAAGCTGAAATACTTCATGAAAATGTTCGACTTTTTTAAAGCCGAAATACTGTTGTGAAAATTTTCAACTTTTTTGAAGCCGAAATCTTTTCATGAAAATTTTCAACTTTTTTGAAGCAGAAATCTTTTCATGAAAATTTTCAACTTTTTTTAAGCTGAAATACTTCATGAAAATGTTCGACTTTTTTAAAGCCGAAATCCTATCGTGAAAATTTTCAACTTTTTTGAATCCGAAATACTTCATGAAAATGTTCGACTTTTTTGAAGCCGAAATCCTGTCGTGAAAATTTTTAACTTTTTTGAAGCCGAAATACTTCATGAAAATGTTCGACTTTTTTAAAGCCGAAATCCTGTCAAGAAAATTTTCAACCTTTTTGAAGCCGAAATCTTTTCATGAAAATTTTCAACTTTTTTGTAGCCGAAATCTTTTCATGAATATTTTCAACTTTTTTGAAGTCCAAATCCTTCATGAAAATTTTCAACTTTTTTCAAGCCCAAATACTTCATGAATATTTTAAACTTTTTTGAAGCCCAAATCCTTCATGAAAATTTTCAACTTTTTTGAAGCCCAAATACTTCAAGAAAATTTTCAACTTTTTTGAAGCCGAAATACTTCATGAATATATTCAACTTTTTTGAAGCCCAAATACTTTCTTAAAATTTTCAACTTTTTTGAAGCCGAATTTCTTCATGAAATTACTCAACTTTATTGAAGCCGAATTTCTTCATGAAAATTTTCAACTTTTTTGTAGCCGAAATCTTTTCATGAAAATTTTCAACTTTTTTGAAGCTGAAATACTTCATGAAAATGTTCGACTTTTTTAAAGCCGAAATCCTGTCGTGAAAATTTTCAACTTTTTTGAAACCGAAATCTTTTCATGAAAATTTTCAACTTTTTTGAAGCTGAAATACTTCATGAAAATGTTCGACTTTTTTAAAGACGAAATACTGTCGTGAAAATTTTCAACTTTTTTGAAGCCGAAATCTTTTCATGAAAATTTTCAACTTTTTTGAAGCAGAAATCTTTTCATGAAAATTTTCAACTTTTTTGAAGCTGAAATACTTCATGAAAATGTTCGACTTTTTCAAAGACGAAATCCTGTCGTGAAAATTTTCAACTTTTTTGAAGCCCAAATACTTCATGAAAATAATCAACTTTTTTGAAGCCGAAATACTTCATGAAAATGTTCGACTTTTTTAAAGCCGAAATCCTGTCAAGAAAATTTTCAACCTTTTTGAAGCCGAAATCTTTTCATGAAAATTTTCAACTTTTTTGAAGCCGAAATCTTTTCATGAAAATTTTCAACTTTTTTGAATCCGAAATACTTCATGAAAATGTTCGACTTTTTTAAAGCTGAAATCCTGTCTTGAAAATTTTCAACCTTTTTGAAGCCGAAATACTTCATGAAAATGTTCGACTTTTTTAAAGCCGAAATCCTGTCGTGAAAATTTTCAACTTTTTTGAAGCCCAAATACTTCATGAAAATGTTCGACTTTTTCAAAGCCAAAATCCTGTCGTGAAAATTTTCAACTTTTTTGAAGCCGAAATCTTTTCATGAAAATGTTCAACTTTTTTGAAGCCAAAATCTTTTCATGAAAATTTTCAACTTTTTTGAAGCTGAAATACTTCATGAAAATGTTCGACTTTTTTAAAGACGAAATACTGTCGTGAAAATTTTCAACTTTTTTGAAGCCGAAATCTTTTCATGAAAATTTTAAACTTTTTTGAAGCAGAAATCTTTTCATGAAAATTTTCAACTTTTTTGAAGCTGAAATACTTCATGAAAATGTTCGACTTTTTTAAAGCCGAAATACTGTTGTGAAAATTTTCAACTTTTTTGAAGCCGAAATCTTTTCATGAAAATTTTCAACTTTTTTGAAGCAGAAATCTTTTCATGAAAATTTTCAACTTTTTTTAAGCTGAAATACTTCATGAAAATGTTCGACTTTTTTAAAGCCGAAATCCTATCGTGAAAATTTTCAACTTTTTTGAATCCGAAATACTTCATGAAAATGTTCGACTTTTTTGAAGCCGAAATCCTGTCGTGAAAATTTTTAACTTTTTTGAAGCCGAAATACTTCATGAAAATGTTCGACTTTTTTAAAGCCGAAATCCTGTCAAGAAAATTTTCAACCTTTTTGAAGCCGAAATCTTTTCATGAAAATTTTCAACTTTTTTGTAGCCGAAATCTTTTCATGAATATTTTCAACTTTTTTGAAGTCCAAATCCTTCATGAAAATTTTCAACTTTTTTCAAGCCCAAATACTTCATGAATATTTTAAACTTTTTTGAAGCCCAAATCCTTCATGAAAATTTTCAACTTTTTTGAAGCCCAAATACTTCAAGAAAATTTTCAACTTTTTTGAAGCCGAAATACTTCATGAATATATTCAACTTTTTTGAAGCCCAAATACTTTCTTAAAATTTTCAACTTTTTTGAAGCCGAATTTCTTCATGAAATTACTCAACTTTATTGAAGCCGAATTTCTTCATGAAAATTTTCAACTTTTTTGTAGCCGAAATCTTTTCATGAAAATTTTCAACTTTTTTGAAGCTGAAATACTTCATGAAAATGTTCGACTTTTTTAAAGCCGAAATCCTGTCGTGAAAATTTTCAACTTTTTTGAAACCGAAATCTTTTCATGAAAATTTTCAACTTTTTTGAAGCTGAAATACTTCATGAAAATGTTCGACTTTTTTAAAGACGAAATACTGTCGTGAAAATTTTCAACTTTTTTGAAGCCGAAATCTTTTCATGAAAATTTTCAACTTTTTTGAAGCAGAAATCTTTTCATGAAAATTTTCAACTTTTTTGAAGCTGAAATACTTCATGAAAATGTTCGACTTTTTCAAAGACGAAATCCTGTCGTGAAAATTTTCAACTTTTTTGAAGCCCAAATACTTCATGAAAATAATCAACTTTTTTGAAGCCGAAATACTTCATGAAAATGTTCGACTTTTTTAAAGCCGAAATCCTGTCAAGAAAATTTTCAACCTTTTTGAAGCCGAAATCTTTTCATGAAAATTTTCAACTTTTTTGAAGCCGAAATCTTTTCATGAAAATTTTCAACTTTTTTGAATCCGAAATACTTCATGAAAATGTTCGACTTTTTTAAAGCTGAAATCCTGTCTTGAAAATTTTCAACCTTTTTGAAGCCGAAATACTTCATGAAAATGTTCGACTTTTTTAAAGCCGAAATCCTGTCGTGAAAATTTTCAACTTTTTTGAAACCGAAATCTTTTCATGAAAATTTTCAACTTTTTTGAAGCTGAAATACTTCATGAAAATGTTCGACTTTTTTAAAGACGAAATACTGTCGTGAAAATTTTCAACTTTTTTGAAGCCGAAATCTTTTCATGAAAATTTTCAACTTTTTTGAAGCAGAAATCTTTTCATGAAAATTTTCAACTTTTTTGAAGCTGAAATACTTCATGAAAATGTTCGACTTTTTCAAAGACGAAATCCTGTCGTGAAAATTTTCAACTTTTTTGAAGCCCAAATACTTCATGAAAATAATCAACTTTTTTGAAGCCGAAATACTTCATGAAAATGTTCGACTTTTTTAAAGCCGAAATCCTGTCAAGAAAATTTTCAACCTTTTTGAAGCCGAAATCTTTTCATGAAAATTTTCAACTTTTTTGAAGCCGAAATCTTTTCATGAAAATTTTCAACTTTTTTGAATCCGAAATACTTCATGAAAATGTTCGACTTTTTTAAAGCTGAAATCCTGTCTTGAAAATTTTCAACCTTTTTGAAGCCGAAATACTTCATGAAAATGTTCGACTTTTTTAAAGCCGAAATCCTGTCGTGAAAATTTTCAACTTTTTTGAAGCCCAAATACTTCATGAAAATGTTCGACTTTTTCAAAGCCAAAATCCTGTCGTGAAAATTTTCAACTTTTTTGAAGCCGAAATCTTTTCATGAAAATGTTCAACTTTTTTGAAGCCAATATCTTTTCATGAAAATTTTCAACTTTTTTGAAGCTGAAATACTTCATGAAAATGTTCGACTTTTTTAAAGACGAAATACTGTCGTGAAAATTTTCAACTTTTTTGAAGCCGAAATCTTTTCATGAAAATTTTAAACTTTTTTGAAGCAGAAATCTTTTCATGAAAATTTTCAACTTTTTTGAAGCTGAAATACTTCATGAAAATGTTCGACTTTTTTAAAGCCGAAATCCTATCGTGAAAATTTTCAACTTTTTTGAATCCGAAATACTACATGAAAATGTTCGACTTTTTTGAAGCCGAAATCCTGTCGTGAAAATTTTTAACTTTTTTAAAGCCGAAATACTTCATGAAAATGTTCGACTTTTTTAAAGCCGAAATCCTGTCAAGAACATTTTCAACCTTTTTGAAGCCGAAATCTTTTCATGAAAATTTTCAACTTTTTTGAAGCCGAAATCTTTTCATGAAAATTTTCAACTTTTTTTAAGTTGAAATCCTGTCGTGAAAATTTTCAACTTTTTTGAATCCGAAATACTTCATGAAAATGTTCGACTTTTTTAAAGCTGAAATCCTGTCTTGAAAATTTTCAACCTTTTTGAAGCCGAAATACTTCATGAAAATGTTCGACTTTTTTAAAGCCGAAATCCTGTCGTGAAAATTTTCAACTTTTTTGAAGCCCAAATACTTCATGAAAATGTTCGACTTTTTTAAAGCCAAAATCCTGTCGTGAAAATTTTCAACTTTTTTGAAGCCGAAATCTTTTAATGAAAATTTTCAACTTTTTTGAAGCCAAAATCTTTTCATGAAAATTTTCAACTTTTTTGAATCCGAAATACTTCATGAAAATGTTCGACTTTTTTGAAGCCGAAATACTTCATGAAAATGTTCGACTTTTTTAAAGCCGAAATCCTGTCGTGAAAATTTTCAACTTTTTTGAAGCCGAAATACTTCATGAAAATGTTCGACTTTTTTGAAGCCGAAATCCTGTCGTGAAAATTTTTAACTTTTTTGAAGCCGAAATACTTCATGAAAATGTTCGACTTTTTTAAAGCCGAAATCCTGTCAAGAACATTTTCAACCTTTTTGGAGCCCAAATCTTTTCATGAAAATTTTCAACTTTTTTGAAGCCGAAATCTTTTCATGAAAATTTTCAACTTTTTTTAAGTTGAAATCCTGTCGTGAAAATTTTCAACTTTTTTGAATCCGAAATACTTCATGAAAATGTTCGACTTTTTTAAAGCTGAAATCCTGTCTTGAAAATTTTCAACCTTTTTGAAGCCGAAATACTTCATGAAAATGTTCGACTTTTTTAAAGCCGAAATCCTGTCGTGAAAATTTTCAACTTTTTTGAAGCCCAAATACTTCATGAAAATGTTCGACTTTTTTAAAGCCAAAATCCTGTCGTGAAAATTTTCAACTTTTTTGAAGCCGAAATCTTTTCATGAAAATTTTCAACTTTTTTGAAGCTGAAATACTGCATGAAAATGTTCAACTTTTTTGAAGCCGAAATCCTGTCGTGAAAATTTTCACCTTTTTTGAATCTGAAATACTTTCATGAAAATGTTCAACATTTTTGAAGCCGAAATACTTCATGAAAATTTTCAACTTTTTTGGAACTGAAATCTTTTCCTGAAAATGTTCAACTTTTTTGAAGCTTTAATACTTCATGAAAATGTTCGACTTTTTTAAAGCCGAAATCCTGTCGTGAAAATTTTCAACTTTTTTGAAGCCCAAATACTTCATGAAAATGTTCGACTTTTTTAAAGCCAAAATCCTGTCGTGAAAATTTTCAACTTTTTTGAAGCCGAAATCATTTCATGAAAATTTTCAACTTTTTTGAAGCTGAAATACTGCATGAAAATGTTCAACTTTTTTGAAGCCGAAATCCTGTCGTGAAAATTTTCACCTTTTTTGAATCTGAAATACTGTCATGAAAATGTTCAACATTTTTGAAGCCGAAATACTTCATGAAAATTTTCAACTTTTTTGGAACTGAAATCTTTTCCTGAAAATGTTCAACTTTTTTGAAGCTTTAATACTTCATGAAAATGTTCGACTTTTTTAAAGCTGAAATCTTTTCATGAAAATGTTCAACTTTTTTGAAGCTGAAATACTGCATGAAAATGTTCGACTTTTTTAAAGCCGAAATCCTGTCGTGAAAATTTTCAACTTTTTTGAAGCCGAAATCTTTTCATGAAAATGTTCAACTTTTTTGAATCTGAAATACTTCTTGAAAATGGTCGACTTTTTTAAAGCCGAAATCCTGTCGTGAAAATTTTCAACTTTTTTGAAGCCGAAATCTTTTCATGAAAATTTTCAACTTTTTTGAAGCTGAAATACTGCATGAAAATGTTCAACTTTTTTGAAGCCGAAATCCTGTCGTGAAAATTTTCACCTTTTTTGAATCTGAAATACTGTCATGAAAATTTTCAACTTTTTTGAAGCCCAAATCTTTTCCTGAAAATGTTCAACTTTTTTGAAGCTGAAATACTTAATGAAAATGTTCGACTTTTTTAAAGCCGAAATCTTTTCATGAAAATGTTCAACTTTTTTGAAGCTGAAATACTGCATGAAAATGTTCGACTTTTTTAAAGCCGAAATCCTGTCGTGAAAATTTTCAACTTTTTTGAATCCGAAATACTTCATGAAAATTTTCAACTTTTTTGAATCCGACATACTTCATGAAAATTTTCAACTTTTTTGAAGCCGAAATCTTTTCATGAAAATGTTCAACTTTTTTGAATCTGAAATACTTCATGAAAATGGTCGACTTTTTTAAAGCCGAAATCCTGTCGTGAAAATTTTCAACTTTTTTGAAGCCGAAATCTTTTCATGAAAATTTTCAACTTTTTTGAAGCTGAAATACTGCATGAAAATGTTCAACTTCTTTGAAGCCGAAATCCTGTCGTGAAAATTTTCACCTTTTTTGAATCCGAAATACTTCATGAAAATTTTCAACTTTTTTCTAGCCGAAATACTTCATGAAAATTTTCAACTTTTTTGAAGCCCAAATACTTCATGAACATTTTCAACTTTTTTGAAGCCGAATTTCTTCATGGAAATTTTCAACTTTTTTCAAGCCCAAATACTTCATGAAAATTTTCAACTTTTTTGAAGCCGACATCTTTTCACGAAAATGTTCAACTGTTTTGAAGCTGAAATTCTTTCATGAAAATTTTCGACTTTTTTGAAGCCGAAATACTTCATGAAAATTTTCAACTTTTTTGAAGCCGAAATCTTTTCATGAAAATGTTCAACTTTTTTGAATCTGAAATACTTCATGAAAATGGTCGACTTTTTTAAAGCCGAAATCCTGTCGTGAAAATTTTCAACTTTTTTGAAGCCGAAATCTTTTCATGAAAATTTTCAACTTTTTTGAAGCTGAAATACTGCATGAAAATGTTCAACTTCTTTGAAGCCGAAATCCTGTCGTGAAAATTTTCACCTTTTTTGAATCCGAAATACTTCATGAAAATTTTCAACTTTTTTCTAGCCGAAATACTTCATGAAAATTTTCAACTTTTTTGAAGCCCAAATACTTCATGAACATTTTCAACTTTTTTGAAGCCGAATTTCTTCATGGAAATTTTCAACTTTTTTCAAGCCCAAATACTTCATGAAAATTTTCAACTTTTTTGAAGCCGACATCTTTTCACGAAAATGTTCAACTGTTTTGAAGCTGAAATTCTTTCATGAAAATTTTCGACTTTTTTGAAGCCGAAATACTTCATGAAAATTTTCAACTTTTTTGAAGCCGAAATCTTTTCATGAAAATGTTCAACTTTTTTGAATCTGAAATACTTCATGAAAATGGTCGACTTTTTTAAAGCCGAAATCCTGTCGTGAAAATTTTCAACTTTTTTGAATCTGAAATACTTCATGAAAATTTTCAACTTTTTTGAAGCCGAAATCTTTTCATGAAAATTTTCAACTTTTTTGAATCCGAAATACTTCATGAAAATTTTCAACTTTTTTGAAGCCGAAATACTGTCATGAAAATGTTCAACTTTTTTGAAGCCGAAATACTGTCATGAAAATTTTCAACTTTTTTGAAGCTGAAATACTGCATGAAAATGGTCGATTTTTTTAAAGCCGAAATCCTGTCGTGAAAATTTTCAACTTTTTTGAATCTGAAATACTTCATGAAAATTTTCAACTTTTTTGAAGCCGAAATCTTTTCATGAACATTTTCAACTTTTTTGAATCCGACATACTTCATGAAAATTTTCAACTTTTTTGAAGCCGAAATCTTTTCATGAAAATGTTCAACTTTTTTGAATCTGAAATACTTCATGAAAATGGTCGACTTTTTTAAAGCCGAAATCCTGTCGTGAAAATTTTCAACTTTTTTGAAGCCGAAATCTTTTCATGAAAATTTTCAACTTTTTTGAAGCTGAAATACTGCATGAAAATGTTCAACTTCTTTGAAGCCGAAATCCTGTCGTGAAAATTTTCACCTTTTTTGAATCCGAAATACTTCATGAAAATTTTCAACTTTTTTCTAGCCGAAATACTTCATGAAAATTTTCAACTTTTTTGAAGCCCAAATACTTCATGAACATTTTCAACTTTTTTGAAGCCGAATTTCTTCATGGAAATTTTCAACTTTTTTCAAGCCCAAATACTTCATGAAAATTTTCAACTTTTTTGAAGCCGACATCTTTTCACGAAAATGTTCAACTGTTTTGAAGCTGAAATTCTTTCATGAAAATGTTCAACTTTTTTGAAGCCGAAATACTGTCATGAAAATTTTCAACTTTTTTGAAGCCGAAATACTGCATGAAAATGGTCGATTTTTTTAAAGCCGAAATCCTGTCGTGAAAATTTTCAACTTTTTTGAATCTGAAATACTTCATGAAAATTTTCAACTTTTTTGAAGCCGAAATCTTTTCATGAACATTTTCAACTTTTTTGAATCCGAAATACTTCATGAAAATTTTCAACTTTTTTGAAGCCGAAATACTGTCATGAAAATGTTCAACTTTTTTGAAGCCGAAATACTGTCATGAAAATTTTCAACTTTTTTGAAGCCGAAATACTGCATGAAAATGGTCGATTTTTTTAAAGCCGAAATCCTGTCGTGAAAATTTTCAACTTTTTTGAATCTGAAATACTTCATGAAAATTTTCAACTTTTTTGAAGCCGAAATCTTTTCATGAACATTTTCAATTTTTTTGAATCCGAAATACTTCATGAAAATTTTCAACTTTTTTGAGGCCGAAATACTGTCATGAAAATTTTCAACTTTTTTGAAGCCGAAATACTGTCATGAAAATTTTCAACTTTTTTGAAGCTGAAATACTGCATGAAAATGGTCGATTTTTTTAAAGCCGAAATCCTGTCGTGAAAATTTTCAACTTTTTTGAATCTGAAATACTTCATGAAAATTTTCAACTTTTTTGAAGCCGAAATCTTTTCATGAACATTTTCAATTTTTTTGAATCCGAAATACTTCATGAAAATTTTCAACTTTTTTGAGGCCGAAATACTGTCATGAAAATTTTCAACTTTTTTGAAGCCGAAATACTGTCATGAAAATTTTCAACTTTTTTGAAGCTGAAATACTGCATGAAAATGTTCGACTTTTTTGAAGCCGAAATACTGTCATGAAAATGTTCAACTTTTTTGAAGACGAAATCTTTTCATGAAAATTTTCAACTTTTTTGAAGCTGAAATACTGCTTGAAAATGTCCGACTTTTTTAAAGCCGAAATACTGTCGTGAAAATTTTCACCTTTTTTCTAGCCGAAATACTGTCATGAAAATGTTCAACTTTTTTGAAGCTGAAATACTTCATGAAAATGTTCAACTTTTTTGACGCCGAAATACTGTCATGAAAATGTTCGACTTTTTTAAAGCCGAAATACTGTCATGAAAATGTTCAACTTTTTTGAAAACGAAATATTTTCATGAAAATTTTCAACTTTTTTGAAGCTGAAATACTGCTAGAAAATGTCCGACTTTTTTAAAGCCGAAATCCTGTCGTGAAAATTTTCAACTTTTTTGAAGCTGAAATATTGCATGAAAATGTTCGACTTTTTTAAAGCCGAAATCCTGTCGTGAAAATTTTCAACTTTTTTGAATCCGAAATACTTCATGAAAATTTTCAACTTTTTTGAAGCCGAAATCTTGTCGTGAAAATTTTCACCTTTTTTGAATCCGAAATACTTCATGAAAATGTTCGACTTTTTTAAAGCCGAAATCCTGTAGTGAAAATTTTCAACTTTTTTGAATCCGAAATACTTCATGAAAATTTTCAACTTTTTTGAAGCTGAAATACTGTCATGAAAATTTTCAACTTTTTTGAAGCCGAAATACTGTCATGAAAATTTTCAACTTTTTTGAAGCTGAAATACTGCATGAAAATGTTCGACTTTTTTGAAGCCGAAATACTGTCATGAAAATGTTCAACTTTTTTGAAGACGAAATCTTTTCATGAAAATTTTCAACTTTTTTGAAGCTGAAATACTGCTTGAAAATGTCCGATTTTTTTAAAGCCGAAATACTGTCGTGAAAATTTTCACCTTTTTTCTAGCCGAAATACTGTCATGAAAATGTTCAACTTTTTTGAAGCTGAAATACTTCGTGAAAATGTTCAACTTTTTTGACGCCGAAATACTGTCATGAAAATGTTCGACTTTTTTAAAGCCGAAATACTGTCATGAAAATGTTCAACTTTTTTGAAAACGAAATCTTTTCATGAAAATTTTCAACTTTTTTGAATCTGAAATACTGCTTGAAAATGTCCGACTTTTTTAAAGCCGAAATCCTGTCGTGAAAATTTTCAACTTTTTTGAAGCCGAAATCTTTTCATGAAAATGTTCAACTTTTTTGAAGCTGAAATACTGCATGAAAATGTTCAAATTTTTTGAAGCCGAAATCATGTCGTGAAAATTTTCACCTTTTTTGAATCTGAAATACTGTCATGAAAATGTTCAACATTTTTGAAGCTTTAATACTTCATGAAAATGTTCGACTTTTTTAAAGCCGAAATCTTTTCATGAAAATGTTCAACTTTTTTGAAGCTGAAATACTGCATGAAAATGTTCGACTTTTTTAAAGCCGAAATCCTGTCGTGAAAATTTTCAACTTTTTTGAAACCGAAATCTTTTCATGAAAATGTTCAACTTTTTTGAATCTGAAATACTTCATGAAAATGGTCGACTTTTTTAAAGCCGAAATACTGTCATGAAAATTTTCAACTTTTTTGAAGCCGAAATACTGCATGAAAATGGTCGATTTTTTTAAAGCCGAAATCCTGTCGTGAAAATTTTCAACTTTTTTGAATCTGAAATACTTCATGAAAATTTTCAACTTTTTTGAAGCCGAAATCTTTTCATGAACATTTTCAATTTTTTTGAATCCGAAATACTTCATGAAAATTTTCAACTTTTTTGAGGCCGAAATACTGTCATGAAAATTTTCAACTTTTTTGAAGCCGAAATACTGTCATGAAAATTTTCAACTTTTTTGAAGCTGAAATACTGCATGAAAATGGTCGATTTTTTTAAAGCCGAAATCCTGTCGTGAAAATTTTCAACTTTTTTGAATCTGAAATACTTCATGAAAATTTTCAACTTTTTTGAAGCCGAAATCTTTTCATGAACATTTTCAATTTTTTTGAATCCGAAATACTTCATGAAAATTTTCAACTTTTTTGAGGCCGAAATACTGTCATGAAAATTTTCAACTTTTTTGAAGCCGAAATACTGTCATGAAAATTTTCAACTTTTTTGAAGCTGAAATACTGCATGAAAATGTTCGACTTTTTTGAAGCCGAAATACTGTCATGAAAATGTTCAACTTTTTTGAAGACGAAATCTTTTCATGAAAATTTTCAACTTTTTTGAAGCTGAAATACTGCTTGAAAATGTCCGACTTTTTTAAAGCCGAAATACTGTCGTGAAAATTTTCACCTTTTTTCTAGCCGAAATACTGTCATGAAAATGTTCAACTTTTTTGAAGCTGAAATACTTCATGAAAATGTTCAACTTTTTTGACGCCGAAATACTGTCATGAAAATGTTCGACTTTTTTAAAGCCGAAATACTGTCATGAAAATGTTCAACTTTTTTGAAAACGAAATATTTTCATGAAAATTTTCAACTTTTTTGAAGCTGAAATACTGCTAGAAAATGTCCGACTTTTTTAAAGCCGAAATCCTGTCGTGAAAATTTTCAACTTTTTTGAAGCTGAAATATTGCATGAAAATGTTCGACTTTTTTAAAGCCGAAATCCTGTCGTGAAAATTTTCAACTTTTTTGAATCCGAAATACTTCATGAAAATTTTCAACTTTTTTGAAGCCGAAATCTTGTCGTGAAAATTTTCACCTTTTTTGAATCCGAAATACTTCATGAAAATGTTCGACTTTTTTAAAGCCGAAATCCTGTAGTGAAAATTTTCAACTTTTTTGAATCCGAAATACTTCATGAAAATTTTCAACTTTTTTGAAGCTGAAATACTGTCATGAAAATTTTCAACTTTTTTGAAGCCGAAATACTGTCATGAAAATTTTCAACTTTTTTGAAGCTGAAATACTGCATGAAAATGTTCGACTTTTTTGAAGCCGAAATACTGTCATGAAAATGTTCAACTTTTTTGAAGACGAAATCTTTTCATGAAAATTTTCAACTTTTTTGAAGCTGAAATACTGCTTGAAAATGTCCGATTTTTTTAAAGCCGAAATACTGTCGTGAAAATTTTCACCTTTTTTCTAGCCGAAATACTGTCATGAAAATGTTCAACTTTTTTGAAGCTGAAATACTTCGTGAAAATGTTCAACTTTTTTGACGCCGAAATACTGTCATGAAAATGTTCGACTTTTTTAAAGCCGAAATACTGTCATGAAAATGTTCAACTTTTTTGAAAACGAAATCTTTTCATGAAAATTTTCAACTTTTTTGAATCTGAAATACTGCTTGAAAATGTCCGACTTTTTTAAAGCCGAAATCCTGTCGTGAAAATTTTCAACTTTTTTGAAGCCGAAATCTTTTCATGAAAATGTTCAACTTTTTTGAAGCTGAAATACTGCATGAAAATGTTCAAATTTTTTGAAGCCGAAATCATGTCGTGAAAATTTTCACCTTTTTTGAATCTGAAATACTGTCATGAAAATGTTCAACATTTTTGAAGCTTTAATACTTCATGAAAATGTTCGACTTTTTTAAAGCCGAAATCTTTTCATGAAAATGTTCAACTTTTTTGAAGCTGAAATACTGCATGAAAATGTTCGACTTTTTTAAAGCCGAAATCCTGTCGTGAAAATTTTCAACTTTTTTGAAACCGAAATCTTTTCATGAAAATGTTCAACTTTTTTGAATCTGAAATACTTCATGAAAATGGTCGACTTTTTTAAAGCCGAAATCCTGTCGTGAAAATTTTCAACTTTTTTGAAGCCGAAATCTTTTCATGAAAATTTTCAACTTTTTTGAAGCTGAAATACTGCATGAAAATGTTCAACTTTTTTGAAGCCGAAATCCTGTCGTGAAAATTTTCACCTTTTTTGAAACTGAAATACTGTCATGAAAATGTTCAACATTTTTGAAGCCAAAATACTTCATGAAAATTTTCAACTTTTTTGGAACTGAAATCTTTTCCTGAAAATGTTCAACTTTTTTGAAGCTTTAATACTTCATGAAAATGTTCGACTTTTTTAAAGCCGAAATCTTTTCATGAAAATGTTCAACTTTTTTGAAGCTGAAATACTGCATGAAAATGTTCGACTTTTTTAAAGCCGAAATCCTGTCGTGAAAATTTTCAACTTTTTTGAATCCGAAATACTTCATGAAAATTTTCAACTTTTTTGAATCCGACATACTTCATGAAAATTTTCAACTTTTTTGAAGCCGAAATCTTTTCATGAAAATGTTCAACTTTTTTGAATCTGAAATACTTCATGAAAATGGTCGACTTTTTTAAAGCCGAAATCCTGTCGTGAAAATTTTCAACTTTTTTGAAGCCGAAATCTTTTCATGAAAATTTTCAACTTTTTTGAAGCCGAAATACTGTCATGAAAATTTTCAACTTTTTTGAAGCTGAAATACTGCATGAAAATGTTCGACTTTTTTGAAGCCGAAATACTGTCATGAAAATGTTCAACTTTTTTGAAGACGAAATCTTTTCATGAAAATTTACAACTTTTTTGAAGCTGAAATACTGCTTGAAAATGTCCGATTTTTTTAAAGCCGAAATACTGTCGTGAAAATTTTCACCTTTTTTCTAGCCGAAATACTGTCATGAAAATGTTCAACTTTTTTGAAGCTGAAATACTTCATGAAAATGTTCAACTTTTTTGACGCCGAAATACTGTCATGAAAATGTTCGACTTTTTTAAAGCCGAAATACTGTCATGAAAATGTTCAACTTTTTTGAAAACGAAATCTTTTCATGAAAATTTTCAACTTTTTTGAATCTGAAATACTGCTTGAAAATGTCCGACTTTTTTAAAGCCGAAATCCTGTCGTGAAAATTTTCAACTTTTTTGAAGCCGAAATCTTTTCATGAAAATTTTCAACTTTTTTGAAGCTGAAATACTGCATGAAAATGTTCAACTTTTTTGAAGCCGAAATCATGTCGTGAAAATTTTCACCTTTTTTGAATCTGAAATACTGTCATGAAAATGTTCAACATTTTTGAAGCTTTAATACTTCATGAAAATGTTCGACTTTTTTAAAGCCGAAATCTTTTCATGAAAATGTTCAACTTTTTTGAAGCTGAAATACTGCATGAAAATGTTCGACTTTTTTAAAGCCGAAATCCTGTCGTGAAAATTTTCAACTTTTTTGAAACCGAAATCTTTTCATGAAAATGTTCAACTTTTTTGAATCTGAAATACTTCATGAAAATGGTCGACTTTTTTAAAGCCGAAATCCTGTCGTGAAAATTTTCAACTTTTTTGAAGCCGAAATCTTTTCATGAAAATTTTCAACTTTTTTGAAGCTGAAATACTGCATGAAAATGTTCAACTTTTTTGAAGCCGAAATCCTGTCGTGAAAATTTTCACCTTTTTTGAAACTGAAATACTGTCATGAAAATGTTCAACATTTTTGAAGCCAAAATACTTCATGAAAATTTTCAACTTTTTTGGAACTGAAATCTTTTCCTGAAAATGTTCAACTTTTTTGAAGCTTTAATACTTCATGAAAATGTTCGACTTTTTTAAAGCCGAAATCTTTTCATGAAAATGTTCAACTTTTTTGAAGCTGAAATACTGCATGAAAATGTTCGACTTTTTTAAAGCCGAAATCCTGTCGTGAAAATTTTCAACTTTTTTGAATCCGAAATACTTCATGAAAATTTTCAACTTTTTTGAATCCGACATACTTCATGAAAATTTTCAACTTTTTTGAAGCCGAAATCTTTTCATGAAAATGTTCAACTTTTTTGAATCTGAAATACTTCATGAAAATGGTCGACTTTTTTAAAGCCGAAATCCTGTCGTGAAAATTTTCAACTTTTTTGAAGCCGAAATCTTTTCATGAAAATTTTCAACTTTTTTGAAGCCGAAATACTGTCATGAAAATTTTCAACTTTTTTGAAGCTGAAATACTGCATGAAAATGTTTGACTTTTTTGAAGCCGAAATACTGTCATGAAAATGTTCAACTTTTTTGAAGACGAAATCTTTTCATGAAAATTTACAACTTTTTTGAAGCTGAAATACTGCTTGAAAATGTCCGATTTTTTTAAAGCCGAAATACTGTCGTGAAAATTTTCACCTTTTTTCTAGCCGAAATACTGTCATGAAAATGTTCATCTTTTTTGAAGCTGAAATACTTCATGAAAATGTTCAACTTTTTTGACGCCGAAATACTGTCATGAAAATGTTCGACTTTTTTAAAGCCGAAATACTGTCATGAAAATGTTCAACTTTTTTGAAAACGAAATCTTTTCATGAAAATTTTCAACTTTTTTGAATCTGAAATACTGCTTGAAAATGTCCGACTTTTTTAAAGCCGAAATCCTGTCGTGAAAATTTTCAACTTTTTTGAAGCCGAAATCTTTTCATGAAAATTTTCAACTTTTTTGAAGCTGAAATACTGCATGAAAATGTTCAACTTTTTTGAAGCCGAAATCATGTCGTGAAAATTTTCACCTTTTTTGAATCTGAAATACTGTCATGAAAATGTTCAACATTTTTGAAGCTTTAATACTTCATGAAAATGTTCGACTTTTTTAAAGCCGAAATCTTTTCATGAAAATGTTCAACTTTTTTGAAGCTGAAATACTGCATGAAAATGTTCGACTTTTTTAAAGCCGAAATCCTGTCGTGAAAATTTTCAACTTTTTTGAAACCGAAATCTTTTTTGAATCCGAAATACTTCATGAAAATTTTCAACTTTTTTCTAGCCGAAATACTTCATGAAAATTTTCAACTTTTTTGAAGCCCAAATACTTCATGAACATTTTCAACTTTTTTGAAGCCGAATTTCTTCATGGAAATTTTCAACTTTTTTCAAGCCCAAATACTTCATGAAAATTTTCAACTTTTTTGAAGCCGACATCTTTTCACGAAAATGTTCAACTGTTTTGAAGCTGAAATTCTTTCATGAAAATTTTCGACTTTTTTGAAGCCGAAATACTTCATGAAAATTTTCAACTTTTTTGAAGCCGAAATCTTTTCATGAAAATGTTCAACTTTTTTGAATCTGAAATACTTCATGAAAATTTTCAACTTTTTTGAAGCAGAAATCTTTTCATGAAAATTTTCAACTTTTTTGAATCCGAAATACTTCATGAAAATTTTCAACTTTTTTGAAGCCGAAATACTGTCATGAAAATGTTCAACTTTTTTGAAGCCGAAATACTGTCATGAAAATTTTCAACTTTTTTGAAGCCGAAATACTGCATGAAAATGGTCGATTTTTTTAAAGCCGAAATCCTGTCGTGAAAATTTTCAACTTTTTTGAATCTGAAATACTTCATGAAAATTTTCAACTTTTTTGAAGCCGAAATCTTTTCATGAACATTTTCAATTTTTTTGAATCCGAAATACTTCATGAAAATTTTCAACTTTTTTGAGGCCGAAATACTGTCATGAAAATTTTCAACTTTTTTGAAGCCGAAATACTGTCATGAAAATTTTCAACTTTTTTGAAGCTGAAATACTGCATGAAAATGTTCGACTTTTTTGAAGCCGAAATACTGTCATGAAAATGTTCAACTTTTTTGAAGACGAAATCTTTTCATGAAAATTTTCAACTTTTTTGAAGCTGAAATACTGCTTGAAAATGTCCGACTTTTTTAAAGCCGAAATACTGTCGTGAAAATTTTCACCTTTTTTCTAGCCGAAATACTGTCATGAAAATGTTCAACTTTTTTGAAGCTGAAATACTTCATGAAAATGTTCAACTTTTTTGACGCCGAAATACTGTCATGAAAATGTTCGACTTTTTTAAAGCCGAAATACTGTCATGAAAATGTTCAACTTTTTTGAAAACGAAATATTTTCATGAAAATTTTCAACTTTTTTGAAGCTGAAATACTGCTAGAAAATGTCCGACTTTTTTAAAGCCGAAATCCTGTCGTGAAAATTTTCAACTTTTTTGAAGCTGAAATATTGCATGAAAATGTTCGACTTTTTTAAAGCCGAAATCCTGTCGTGAAAATTTTCAACTTTTTTGAATCCGAAATACTTCATGAAAATTTTCAACTTTTTTGAAGCCGAAATCTTGTCGTGAAAATTTTCACCTTTTTTGAATCCGAAATACTTCATGAAAATGTTCGACTTTTTTAAAGCCGAAATCCTGTAGTGAAAATTTTCAACTTTTTTGAATCCGAAATACTTCATGAAAATTTTCAACTTTTTTGAAGCTGAAATACTGTCATGAAAATTTTCAACTTTTTTGAAGCCGAAATACTGTCATGAAAATTTTCAACTTTTTTGAAGCTGAAATACTGCATGAAAATGTTCGACTTTTTTGAAGCCGAAATACTGTCATGAAAATGTTCAACTTTTTTGAAGACGAAATCTTTTCATGAAAATTTTCAACTTTTTTGAAGCTGAAATACTGCTTGAAAATGTCCGATTTTTTTAAAGCCGAAATACTGTCGTGAAAATTTTCACCTTTTTTCTAGCCGAAATACTGTCATGAAAATGTTCAACTTTTTTGAAGCTGAAATACTTCGTGAAAATGTTCAACTTTTTTGACGCCGAAATACTGTCATGAAAATGTTCGACTTTTTTAAAGCCGAAATACTGTCATGAAAATGTTCAACTTTTTTGAAAACGAAATCTTTTCATGAAAATTTTCAACTTTTTTGAATCTGAAATACTGCTTGAAAATGTCCGACTTTTTTAAAGCCGAAATCCTGTCGTGAAAATTTTCAACTTTTTTGAAGCCGAAATCTTTTCATGAAAATGTTCAACTTTTTTGAAGCTGAAATACTGCATGAAAATGTTCAAATTTTTTGAAGCCGAAATCATGTCGTGAAAATTTTCACCTTTTTTGAATCTGAAATACTGTCATGAAAATGTTCAACTTTTTTGAAGCTGAAATACTTCATGAAAATGTTCAACTTTTTTGACGCCGAAATACTGTCATGAAAATGTTCGACTTTTTTAAAGCCGAAATACTGTCATGAAAATGTTCAACTTTTTTGAAAACGAAATATTTTCATGAAAATTTTCAACTTTTTTGAAGCTGAAATACTGCTAGAAAATGTCCGACTTTTTTAAAGCCGAAATCCTGTCGTGAAAATTTTCAACTTTTTTGAAGCTGAAATATTGCATGAAAATGTTCGACTTTTTTAAAGCCGAAATCCTGTCGTGAAAATTTTCAACTTTTTTGAATCCGAAATACTTCATGAAAATTTTCAACTTTTTTGAAGCCGAAATCTTGTCGTGAAAATTTTCACCTTTTTTGAATCCGAAATACTTCATGAAAATGTTCGACTTTTTTAAAGCCGAAATCCTGTAGTGAAAATTTTCAACTTTTTTGAATCCGAAATACTTCATGAAAATTTTCAACTTTTTTGAAGCTGAAATACTGTCATGAAAATTTTCAACTTTTTTGAAGCCGAAATACTGTCATGAAAATTTTCAACTTTTTTGAAGCTGAAATACTGCATGAAAATGTTCGACTTTTTTGAAGCCGAAATACTGTCATGAAAATGTTCAACTTTTTTGAAGACGAAATCTTTTCATGAAAATTTTCAACTTTTTTGAAGCTGAAATACTGCTTGAAAATGTCCGATTTTTTTAAAGCCGAAATACTGTCGTGAAAATTTTCACCTTTTTTCTAGCCGAAATACTGTCATGAAAATGTTCAACTTTTTTGAAGCTGAAATACTTCGTGAAAATGTTCAACTTTTTTGACGCCGAAATACTGTCATGAAAATGTTCGACTTTTTTAAAGCCGAAATACTGTCATGAAAATGTTCAACTTTTTTGAAAACGAAATCTTTTCATGAAAATTTTCAACTTTTTTGAATCTGAAATACTGCTTGAAAATGTCCGACTTTTTTAAAGCCGAAATCCTGTCGTGAAAATTTTCAACTTTTTTGAAGCCGAAATCTTTTCATGAAAATGTTCAACTTTTTTGAAGCTGAAATACTGCATGAAAATGTTCAAATTTTTTGAAGCCGAAATCATGTCGTGAAAATTTTCACCTTTTTTGAATCTGAAATACTGTCATGAAAATGTTCAACATTTTTGAAGCTTTAATACTTCATGAAAATGTTCGACTTTTTTAAAGCCGAAATCTTTTCATGAAAATGTTCAACTTTTTTGAAGCTGAAATACTGCATGAAAATGTTCGACTTTTTTAAAGCCGAAATCCTGTCGTGAAAATTTTCAACTTTTTTGAAACCGAAATCTTTTCATGAAAATGTTCAACTTTTTTGAATCTGAAATACTTCATGAAAATGGTCGACTTTTTTAAAGCCGAAATCCTGTCGTGAAAATTTTCAACTTTTTTGAAGCCGAAATCTTTTCATGAAAATTTTCAACTTTTTTGAAGCTGAAATACTGCATGAAAATGTTCAACTTTTTTGAAGCCGAAATCCTGTCGTGAAAATTTTCACCTTTTTTGAAACTGAAATACTGTCATGAAAATGTTCAACATTTTTGAAGCCAAAATACTTCATGAAAATTTTCAACTTTTTTGGAACTGAAATCTTTTCCTGAAAATGTTCAACTTTTTTGAAGCTTTAATACTTCATGAAAATGTTCGACTTTTTTAAAGCCGAAATCTTTTCATGAAAATGTTCAACTTTTTTGAAGCTGAAATACTGCATGAAAATGTTCGACTTTTTTAAAGCCGAAATCCTGTCGTGAAAATTTTCAACTTTTTTGAATCCGAAATACTTCATGAAAATTTTCAAATTTTTTGAATCCGACATACTTCATGAAAATTTTCAACTTTTTTGAAGCCGAAATCTTTTCATGAAAATGTTCAACTTTTTTGAATCTGAAATACTTCATGAAAATGGTCGACTTTTTTAAAGCCGAAATCCTGTCGTGAAAATTTTCAACTTTTTTGAAGCCGAAATCTTTTCATGAAAATTTTCAACTTTTTTGAAGCTGAAATACTGCATGAAAATGTTCAACTTCTTTGAAGCCGAAATCCTGTCGTGAAAATTTTCACCTTTTTTGAATCCGAAATACTTCATGAAAATTTTCAACTTTTTTCTAGCCGAAATACTTCATGAAAATTTTCAACTTTTTTGAAGCCCAAATACTTCATGAACATTTTCAACTTTTTTGAAGCCGAATTTCTTCATGGAAATTTTCAACTTTTTTCAAGCCCAAATACTTCATGAAAATTTTCAACTTTTTTGAAGCCGAAATCTTTTCATGAAAATGTTCAACTGTTTTGAATCTGAAATACTTCATGAAAATGGTCGACTTTTTTAAAGCCGAAATCCTGTCGTGAAAATTTTCAACTTTTTTGAATCTGAAATACTTCATGAAAATTTTCAACTTTTTTGAAGCCGAAATCTTTTCATGAAAATTTTCAACTTTTTTGAATCCGAAATACTTCATGAAAATTTTCAACTTTTTTGAAGCCGAAATACTGTCATGAAAATGTTCAACTTTTTTGAAGCCGAAATACTGTCATGAAAATTTTCAACTTTTTTGAAGCTGAAATACTGCATGAAAATGGTCGATTTTTTTAAAGCCGAAATCCTGTCGTGAAAATTTTCAACTTTTTTGAATCTGAAATACTTCATGAAAATTTTCAACTTTTTTGAAGCCGAAATCTTTTCATGAACATATTAAATTTTTTTGAATCCGAAATACTTCATGAAAATTTTCAACTTTTTTGAAGCCGAAATACTGTCATGAAAATTTTCAACTTTTTTGAAGCCGAAATACTGTCATGAAAATTTTCAACTTTTTTGAAGCTGAAATACTGCATGAAAATGTTCGACTTTTTTAAAGCCGAAATCCTGTCGTGAAAATTTTCAACTTTTTTGAATCCGAAATACTTCATGAAAATTTTCAACTTTTTTGAAGCCGAAATCTTGTCGTGAAAATTTTCACCTTTTTTGAATCCGAAATACTTCATGAAAATGTTCGACTTTTTTAAAGCCGAAATCCTGTCGTGAAAATTTTCAACTTTTTTGAAGCTGAAATACTTCATGAAAATTTTCAACTTTTTTGAAGCCCAAATACTTCATGAACATTTTCAACTTTTTTGAAGCCGAAATACTGTCATGAAAATGTTCAACTTTTTTGAAGACGAAATCTTTTCATGAAAATTTTCAACTTTTTTGAAGCTGAAATACTGCTTGAAAATGTCCGACTTTTTTAAAGCCGAAATACTGTCGTGAAAATTTTCAACTTTTTTCTAGCCGAAATACTGTCATGAAAATGTTCAACTTTTTTGAAGCTGAAATACTTCATGAAAATGTTCAACTTTTTTGACGCCGAAATACTGTCATGAAAATGTTCGACTTTTTTAAAGCCGAAATACTGTCATGAAAATGTTCAACTTTTTTGAAAACGAAATCTTTTCATGAAAATGTTCAACTTTTTTGAAGCTGAAATACTGCATGAAAATGTTCGACTTTTTTAAAGCCGAAATCCTGTCGTGAAAATTTTAAACTTTTTTGAATCCGAAATACTTCATGAAAATTTTCAACTTTTTTAAAGCCCAAATACTTCATGAACATTTTCAACTTTTTTGAAGCCGAAATACTGTCATGAAAATGGTCGACTTTTTTAAAGCCGAAATCCTGTCGTGAAAATTTTCAACTTTTTTGAAGCCGAAATCTTTTCATGAAAATTTTCAACTTTTTTGAAGCCAAAATCTTTTCATGAAAATGTTCAACTTTTTTGAAGCTGAAATACTTCATGAAAATGGTCGACTTTTTTAAAGCCGAAATACTGTCATGAAAATGTTCAACTTTTTTGAAGCTGAAATACTTCATGAAAATGTTCAACTTTTTTGAAGCCGAAATCCTGTCATGAAAATGTTCAACTTTTTGAAGATAAAATACTTCATGAAAATCTTCAACTTTTTTGAAACTGAAATATTTTCCTGAAAATTTTCAACTTTTTTGAAGCTGAAATACTGCATGAAAATGTTCGACTTTTTCAAAGCCGAAATCCTGTCGTGAAAATTTTCAACTTTTTTGAATCCGAAATACTTCATGAAAATTTTCAACTTTTTTGAAGCCGAAATATTGTCATGAAAATGTTCAACTTTTTTGAAGCCGAAATACTGTCATGAAAATGTTCAACTTTTTTGAAAACGAAATCTTTTCATGAAAATTTTCAACTTTTTTGAAGCTGAAATACTGCTTGAAAATGTCCGACTTTTTTAAAGCCGAAATCCTGTCGTGAAAATTTTCACCTTTTTTCTAGCCGAAATACTGTCATGAAAATGTTCAACTTTTTTGAAGCTGAAATCTTTTCATGAAAATGTTCGACTTTTTTAACGCCGAAATACTGTCATGAAAATGTTCGACTTTTTTAAATCCGAAATACTGTCATGAAAATGTTCAACTTTTTTGAAGCTGAAATACTTCATGAAAATGTTCGACTTTTTTAAAGCTGAAATACTGTCATGAAAATGTTCAACTTTTTTGAAGCTGAAATACTTCATGAAAATGTACAACTTTTTTGAAGCCGAAATCCTGTCATGAAAATGTTCAACTTTTTGAAGATAAAATACTTGATGAAAATGTTCAACTTTTTTGAATCCGACATACTTCATGAAAATTTTCAACTTTTTTGAAGCCGAAATCTTTCCATTAAAATTTTCAACTTTTTTGAAGCCGAAATCTTTTCATGAAAATGTTCAACTTTTTTGAATCTGAAAAACTTCATGAAAATGGTCGACTTTTTTGAAAACGAAATCTTTTCATGAAAATTTTCAACTTTTTTGAAGCTGAAATACTGCTTGAAAATGTCCGACTTTTTTAAAGCCGAAATCCTGTCGTGAAAATTTTCACCTTTTTTCTAGCCGAAATACTGTCATGAAAATGTTCAACTTTTTTGAAGCTGAAATACTTCATGAAAATGTTCGACTTTTTTAACGCCGAAATACTATCATGAAAATGTTCGACTTTTTTAAATCCGAAATACTGTCATGAAAATGTTCAACTTTTTTGAAGCCGAAATCTTTTCATGAAAATGTTCAACTTTTTTGAATCTGAAAAACTTCATGAAAATGGTCGACTTTTTTGAAGCCGAAATCTTTTCATGAACATTTTCAACTTTTTTGAATCCTAAATACTTCATGAAAATTTTCAACTTTTTTGAAGCCGAAATACTGTCATGAAAATGTTCAACTTTTTTGAAGCTGAAATACTTCATGAAAATGTTCAACTTTTTTGACGCCGAAATACTGTCATGAAAATGTTCGACTTTTTTAAAGCCGAAATACTGTCATGAAAATGTTCAACTTTTTTGAAAACGAAATCTTTTCATGAAAATTTTCAACTTTTTTGAAGCTGAAATACTGCTTGAAAATGTCCGACTTTTTTAAAGCCGAAATCCTGTCGTGAAAATTTTCACCTTTTTTGAATCCGACATACTTCATGAAAATTTTCAACTTTTTTGAAGCCGAAATCTTTTCACAAAAATGTTCAACTGTTTTGAAGCTGAAATTCTTTCATGAAAATTTTCGACTCATTTGAAGCCGAAATACTTCATGAAAATTTTCAACTTTCTTGAAGCCGAAATCTTTTCATGAAAACGTTCAACTTTTTTGAAGCTGAAATACTTCATGAAAATGGTCGACTTTTTTAAAGCCGAAATACTGTCATGAAAATGTTCAACTTTTTTGAAGCTGAAATACTTCATGAAAATGTTCAACTTTTTTGAAGCCGAAATCCTGTCATGAAAATGTTCAACTTTTTGAAGATAAAATACTTCATGAAAATCTTCAACTTTTTTGAAACTGAAATATTTTCCTGAAAATTTTCAACTTTTTTGAAGCTGAAATACTGCATGAAAATGTTCGACTTTTTCAAAGCCGAAATCCTGTCGTAAAAATTTTCAACTTTTTTGAATCCGAAATACTTCATGAAAATTTTCAACTTTTTTGAATCCGATATACTTCATGAAAATTTTTAACTTTTTTGAAGCCCAAATACTTCATGAACATTTTCAACTTTTTTGAAGCCGAAATACTGTCATGAAAATGTTCAACTTTTTTGAAAACGAAATCTTTTCATGAAAATTTTCAATTTTTTTAAAGCCGAAATCCTGTCGTGAAAATTTTCACCTTTATTCTAGCCGAAATACTGTCATGAAAATGTTCAACTTTTTTGAAGCTGAAATACTTCATGAAAATGTTCGACTTTTTTAACGCCGAAATACTGTCATGAAAATGTTCGACTTTTTTAAATCCGAAATACTGTCATGAAAATGTTCAACTTTTTTGAAGCTGAAATACTTCATGAAAATGTTCGACTTTTTTAAAGCCGAAATACTGTCATGAAAATGTTCAACTTTTTTGAAGCTGAAATACTTCATGAAAATGTTCAACTTTTTTGAAGCCGAAATCCTGTCATGAAAATGTTCAACTTTTTGAAGATAAAATACTTGATGAAAATGTTCAACTTTTTTGAAACTGAAATACTTTCCTGAAAATTTTCAACTTTTTTGAAGCTGAAATACTGCATGAAAATGTTCGACTTTTTTAAAGCCGTAACCTGTCGTGAAAATTTTCAACTTTTTTGAATCCGAAATACTTCATGAAAATTTTCAACTTTTTTGAATCCGACATACTTCATGAAAATTTTCAACTTTTTTGAAGCCGAAATCTTTCCATTAAAATTTTCAACTTTTTTGAAGCCGAAATCTTTTCATGAAAATGTTCAACTTTTTTGAATCTGAAATACTTCATGAAAATGGTCGACTTTTTTGAAGCCGAAATACTGTCATGAAAATGTTCAACTTTTTTGAAGCCGAAATCCTCTCATGAAAATTTTCAACTTTTTTGAATCCGAAATACTTCATGAAAATGGTCGACTTTTTTGAAGCCGAAATACTGTCATGAAAATGTTCAACTTTTTTGAAGCCGAAATCCTGTCGTGAAAATTTTCAACTTTTTTGAATCCGAAATACTTCATGAAAATGGTCGACTTTTTTGAAGCCGAAATCCTGTCGTGAAAATGTTCAACTTTTTTGAAGCCGAAATCTTTTCATGAATATTTTCAACTTTTTTGAAGCTGAAATACTGCATGAAAATGTTTAACTTTTTTGAAGCCGAAATCCTGTCGTGAAAATTTTCACCTTTTTTGAATCCGAAATACTTCATGAAAATTTTCACCTTTTTTGAAGCCGAATTTCTTCATGAAAATTTTCAACTTTTTTCTATCCGAAATACTTCATGAAAATTTTCTGCTTTTTTGAAGCCGAAATCTTTTCACGAAAATGTTCAACTGTTTTGAAGCTGAAATTCTTTCATGAAAATTTTCAACTTTTTTGAAGCTGAAATACTTCATGAAAATGGTCGACTTTTTTAAAGCCGAAATCCTGTCGTGAAAATTTTCAACTTTTTTGAATCTGAAATACTTCATGAAAATTTTCAACTTTTTTAAAGCCGAAATCCTGTCGTGAAAATTTTCAACTTTTTTGAAGCCGAAATACTTCATGAAAATTTTCAACTTTTTTGAAGCCGAAATACTTCATGAAAATTTTCAACTTTTTTGAAGCCGAAATACTTCATGAAAATTTTCAACTTTTTTGAAGCCGAAATACTGTCATGAAAATGTTCAACTTTTTTGAAGCCGAAATACTGTCATGAAAATGTTCAACTTTTTTGAATCTGAAATACTTCATGAAAATTTTCAACTTTTTTTGAAGCCGAAATCTTTTCATGAAAATTTTCAACTTTTTTGAATCCGAAATACTTCATGAAAATTTTCAACTTTTTTGAAGCCGAAATGTTTTCATGAAAATGTTCAACTTTTTTGAAGCTGAAATACTTCATGAAAATGGTCGAATTTTTTAAAGCCGAAATCCTGTCGTGAACATTTTAAACTTTTTTGGATCTGAAATACTTCATGAAAATTTTCAACTTTTTTAAAGCCGACATACTTCATGAAAATTTAAAACTTTTTTGAAGCCGAAATCTTTTCATGAAAATGTTCAACTTTTTTGAAGCTGAAATACTTCATGAAAATGTTAGACTTTTTTAAAGCCGAAATCTTTTCATGAAAATGTTCAACTTTTTTGAAGCTGAAATACTGCATGAAAATGTTTGACTTTTTTAAAGCCGAAATCCTGTCGTGAAAATTTTCAACTTTTTTGAATCCGACATACTTCATGAAAATTTTCAACTTTTCTTAAGCCGAAATACTTCATGAAAATGTTCAACTTTTTTGAATCTGAAATACTTCATGAAAATGGTCGACTTTTTTAAAGCCGAAATCCTGTCGTGAAAATTTTCAACTTTTCTGAAGCCGAAATCTTTTCATGAAAATTTTCAACTTTTTTGAAGCTGAAATACTGCATGAAAATGTTCAACTTTTTTGAAGCCGAAATCCTGTCGTGAAAATTTTCACCTTTTTTGAATCTGAAATACTGTCATGAAAATGTTCAACATTTTTGAAGCTTTAATACTTCATGAAAATGTTCGACTTTTTTAAAGCCGAAATCTTTTCATGAAAATGTTCAACTTTTTTGAAGCTGAAATACTGCATGAAAATGTTCGACTTTTTTAAAGCCGAAATCCTGTCGTGAAAATTTTCAACTTTTTTGAAACCGAAATCTTTTCATGAAAATGTTCAACTTTTTTGAATCTGAAATACTTCATGAAAATGGTCGACTTTTTTAAAGCCGAAATCCTGTCGTGAAAATTTTCAACTTTTTTGAAGCCGAAATCTTTTCATGAAAATTTTCAACTTTTTTGAAGCTGAAATACTGCATGAAAATGTTCAACTTTTTTGAAGCCGAAATCCTGTCGTGAAAATTTTCACCTTTTTTGAAACTGAAATACTGTCATGAAAATGTTCAACATTTTTGAAGCCAAAATACTTCATGAAAATTTTCAACTTTTTTGGAACTGAAATCTTTTCCTGAAAATGTTCAACTTTTTTGAAGCTTTAATACTTCATGAAAATGTTCGACTTTTTTAAAGCCGAAATCTTTTCATGAAAATGTTCAACTTTTTTGAAGCTGAAATACTGCATGAAAATGTTCGACTTTTTTAAAGCCGAAATCCTGTCGTGAAAATTTTCAACTTTTTTGAATCCGAAATACTTCATGAAAATTTTCAAATTTTTTGAATCCGACATACTTCATGAAAATTTTCAACTTTTTTGAAGCCGAAATCTTTTCATGAAAATGTTCAACTTTTTTGAATCTGAAATACTTCATGAAAATGGTCGACTTTTTTAAAGCCGAAATCCTGTCGTGAAAATTTTCAACTTTTTTGAAGCCGAAATCTTTTCATGAAAATTTTCAACTTTTTTGAAGCTGAAATACTGCATGAAAATGTTCAACTTCTTTGAAGCCGAAATCCTGTCGTGAAAATTTTCACCTTTTTTGAATCCGAAATACTTCATGAAAATTTTCAACTTTTTTCTAGCCGAAATACTTCATGAAAATTTTCAACTTTTTTGAAGCCCAAATACTTCATGAACATTTTCAACTTTTTTGAAGCCGAATTTCTTCATGGAAATTTTCAACTTTTTTCAAGCCCAAATACTTCATGAAAATTTTCAACTTTTTTGAAGCCGAAATCTTTTCATGAAAATGTTCAACTGTTTTGAATCTGAAATACTTCATGAAAATGGTCGACTTTTTTAAAGCCGAAATCCTGTCGTGAAAATTTTCAACTTTTTTGAATCTGAAATACTGTCATGAAAATGTTCAACATTTTTGAAGCCAAAATACTTCATGAAAATTTTCAACTTTTTTGGAACTGAAATCTTTTCCTGAAAATGTTCAACTTTTTTGAAGCTTTAATACTTCATGAAAATGTTCGACTTTTTTAAAGCCGAAATCTTTTCATGAAAATGTTCAACTTTTTTGAAGCTGAAATACTGCATGAAAATGTTCGACTTTTTTAAAGCCGAAATCCTGTCGTGAAAATTTTCAACTTTTTTGAATCCGAAATACTTCATGAAAATTTTCAAATTTTTTGAATCCGACATACTTCATGAAAATTTTCAACTTTTTTGAAGCCGAAATCTTTTCATGAAAATGTTCAACTTTTTTGAATCTGAAATACTTCATGAAAATGGTCGACTTTTTTAAAGCCGAAATCCTGTCGTGAAAATTTTCAACTTTTTTGAAGCCGAAATCTTTTCATGAAAATTTTCAACTTTTTTGAAGCTGAAATACTGCATGAAAATGTTCAACTTCTTTGAAGCCGAAATCCTGTCGTGAAAATTTTCACCTTTTTTGAATCCGAAATACTTCATGAAAATTTTCAACTTTTTTCTAGCCGAAATACTTCATGAAAATTTTCAACTTTTTTGAAGCCCAAATACTTCATGAACATTTTCAACTTTTTTGAAGCCGAATTTCTTCATGGAAATTTTCAACTTTTTTCAAGCCCAAATACTTCATGAAAATTTTCAACTTTTTTGAAGCCGAAATCTTTTCATGAAAATGTTCAACTGTTTTGAATCTGAAATACTTCATGAAAATGGTCGACTTTTTTAAAGCCGAAATCCTGTCGTGAAAATTTTCAACTTTTTTGAATCTGAAATACTTCATGAAAATTTTCAACTTTTTTGAAGCCGAAATCTTTTCATGAAAATTTTCAACTTTTTTGAATCCGAAATACTTCATGAAAATTTTCAACTTTTTTGAAGCCGAAATACTGTCATGAAAATGTTCAACTTTTTTGAAGCCGAAATACTGTCATGAAAATTTTCAACTTTTTTGAAGCTGAAATACTGCATGAAAATGGTCGATTTTTTTAAAGCCGAAATCCTGTCGTGAAAATTTTCAACTTTTTTGAATCTGAAATACTTCATGAAAATTTTCAACTTTTTTGAAGCCGAAATCTTTTCATGAACATATTAAATTTTTTTGAATCCGAAATACTTCATGAAAATTTTCAACTTTTTTGAAGCCGAAATACTGTCATGAAAATTTTCAACTTTTTTGAAGCCGAAATACTGTCATGAAAATTTTCAACTTTTTTGAAGCTGAAATACTGCATGAAAATGTTCGACTTTTTTAAAGCCGAAATCCTGTCGTGAAAATTTTCAACTTTTTTGAATCCGAAATACTTCATGAAAATTTTCAACTTTTTTGAAGCCGAAATCTTGTCGTGAAAATTTTCACCTTTTTTGAATCCGAAATACTTCATGAAAATGTTCGACTTTTTTAAAGCCGAAATCCTGTCGTGAAAATTTTCAACTTTTTTGAAGCTGAAATACTTCATGAAAATTTTCAACTTTTTTGAAGCCCAAATACTTCATGAACATTTTCAACTTTTTTGAAGCCGAAATACTGTCATGAAAATGTTCAACTTTTTTGAAGACGAAATCTTTTCATGAAAATTTTCAACTTTTTTGAAGCTGAAATACTGCTTGAAAATGTCCGACTTTTTTAAAGCCGAAATACTGTCGTGAAAATTTTCAACTTTTTTCTAGCCGAAATACTGTCATGAAAATGTTCAACTTTTTTGAAGCTGAAATACTTCATGAAAATGTTCAACTTTTTTGACGCCGAAATACTGTCATGAAAATGTTCGACTTTTTTAAAGCCGAAATACTGTCATGAAAATGTTCAACTTTTTTGAAAACGAAATCTTTTCATGAAAATGTTCAACTTTTTTGAAGCTGAAATACTGCATGAAAATGTTCGACTTTTTTAAAGCCGAAATCCTGTCGTGAAAATTTTAAACTTTTTTGAATCCGAAATACTTCATGAAAATTTTCAACTTTTTTAAAGCCCAAATACTTCATGAACATTTTCAACTTTTTTGAAGCCGAAATACTGTCATGAAAATGGTCGACTTTTTTAAAGCCGAAATCCTGTCGTGAAAATTTTCAACTTTTTTGAAGCCGAAATCTTTTCATGAAAATTTTCAACTTTTTTGAAGCCAAAATCTTTTCATGAAAATGTTCAACTTTTTTGAAGCTGAAATACTTCATGAAAATGGTCGACTTTTTTAAAGCCGAAATACTGTCATGAAAATGTTCAACTTTTTTGAAGCTGAAATACTTCATGAAAATGTTCAACTTTTTTGAAGCCGAAATCCTGTCATGAAAATGTTCAACTTTTTGAAGATAAAATACTTCATGAAAATCTTCAACTTTTTTGAAACTGAAATATTTTCCTGAAAATTTTCAACTTTTTTGAAGCTGAAATACTGCATGAAAATGTTCGACTTTTTCAAAGCCGAAATCCTGTCGTGAAAATTTTCAACTTTTTTGAATCCGAAATACTTCATGAAAATTTTCAACTTTTTTGAAGCCGAAATATTGTCATGAAAATGTTCAACTTTTTTGAAGCCGAAATACTGTCATGAAAATGTTCAACTTTTTTGAAAACGAAATCTTTTCATGAAAATTTTCAACTTTTTTGAAGCTGAAATACTGCTTGAAAATGTCCGACTTTTTTAAAGCCGAAATCCTGTCGTGAAAATTTTCACCTTTTTTCTAGCCGAAATACTGTCATGAAAATGTTCAACTTTTTTGAAGCTGAAATCTTTTCATGAAAATGTTCGACTTTTTTAACGCCGAAATACTGTCATGAAAATGTTCGACTTTTTTAAATCCGAAATACTGTCATGAAAATGTTCAACTTTTTTGAAGCTGAAATACTTCATGAAAATGTTCGACTTTTTTAAAGCTGAAATACTGTCATGAAAATGTTCAACTTTTTTGAAGCTGAAATACTTCATGAAAATGTACAACTTTTTTGAAGCCGAAATCCTGTCATGAAAATGTTCAACTTTTTGAAGATAAAATACTTGATGAAAATGTTCAACTTTTTTGAATCCGACATACTTCATGAAAATTTTCAACTTTTTTGAAGCCGAAATCTTTCCATTAAAATTTTCAACTTTTTTGAAGCCGAAATCTTTTCATGAAAATGTTCAACTTTTTTGAATCTGAAAAACTTCATGAAAATGGTCGACTTTTTTGAAAACGAAATCTTTTCATGAAAATTTTCAACTTTTTTGAAGCTGAAATACTGCTTGAAAATGTCCGACTTTTTTAAAGCCGAAATCCTGTCGTGAAAATTTTCACCTTTTTTCTAGCCGAAATACTGTCATGAAAATGTTCAACTTTTTTGAAGCTGAAATACTTCATGAAAATGTTCGACTTTTTTAACGCCGAAATACTATCATGAAAATGTTCGACTTTTTTAAATCCGAAATACTGTCATGAAAATGTTCAACTTTTTTGAAGCCGAAATCTTTTCATGAAAATGTTCAACTTTTTTGAATCTGAAAAACTTCATGAAAATGGTCGACTTTTTTGAAGCCGAAATCTTTTCATGAACATTTTCAACTTTTTTGAATCCGAAATACTTCATGAAAATTTTCAACTTTTTTGAAGCCGAAATACTGTCATGAAAATGTTCAACTTTTTTGAAGCTGAAATACTTCATGAAAATGTTCAACTTTTTTGACGCCGAAATACTGTCATGAAAATGTTCGACTTTTTTAAAGCCGAAATACTGTCATGAAAATGTTCAACTTTTTTGAAAACGAAATCTTTTCATGAAAATTTTCAACTTTTTTGAAGCTGAAATACTGCTTGAAAATGTCCGACTTTTTTAAAGCCGAAATCCTGTCGTGAAAATTTTCACCTTTTTTGAATCCGACATACTTCATGAAAATTTTCAACTTTTTTGAAGCCGAAATCTTTTCACAAAAATGTTCAACTGTTTTGAAGCTGAAATTCTTTCATGAAAATTTTCGACTCATTTGAAGCCGAAATACTTCATGAAAATTTTCAACTTTCTTGAAGCCGAAATCTTTTCATGAAAACGTTCAACTTTTTTGAAGCTGAAATACTTCATGAAAATGGTCGACTTTTTTAAAGCCGAAATACTGTCATGAAAATGTTCAACTTTTTTGAAGCTGAAATACTTCATGAAAATGTTCAACTTTTTTGAAGCCGAAATCCTGTCATGAAAATGTTCAACTTTTTGAAGATAAAATACTTCATGAAAATCTTCAACTTTTTTGAAACTGAAATATTTTCCTGAAAATTTTCAACTTTTTTGAAGCTGAAATACTGCATGAAAATGTTCGACTTTTTCAAAGCCGAAATCCTGTCGTAAAAATTTTCAACTTTTTTGAATCCGAAATACTTCATGAAAATTTTCAACTTTTTTGAATCCGATATACTTCATGAAAATTTTTAACTTTTTTGAAGCCCAAATACTTCATGAACATTTTCAACTTTTTTGAAGCCGAAATACTGTCATGAAAATGTTCAACTTTTTTGAAAACGAAATCTTTTCATGAAAATTTTCAATTTTTTTGAAGCTGAAATACTGCTTGAAAATGTCCGACTTTTTTAAAGCCGAAATCCTGTCGTGAAAATTTTCACCTTTATTCTAGCCGAAATACTGTCATGAAAATGTTCAACTTTTTTGAAGCTGAAATACTTCATGAAAATGTTCGACTTTTTTAACGCCGAAATACTGTCATGAAAATGTTCGACTTTTTTAAATCCGAAATACTGTCATGAAAATGTTCAACTTTTTTGAAGCTGAAATACTTCATGAAAATGTTCGACTTTTTTAAAGCCGAAATACTGTCATGAAAATGTTCAACTTTTTTGAAGCTGAAATACTTCATGAAAATGTTCAACTTTTTTGAAGCCGAAATCCTGTCATGAAAATGTTCAACTTTTTGAAGATAAAATACTTGATGAAAATGTTCAACTTTTTTGAAACTGAAATACTTTCCTGAAAATTTTCAACTTTTTTGAAGCTGAAATACTGCATGAAAATGTTCGACTTTTTTAAAGCCGTAACCTGTCGTGAAAATTTTCAACTTTTTTGAATCCGAAATACTTCATGAAAATTTTCAACTTTTTTGAATCCGACATACTTCATGAAAATTTTCAACTTTTTTGAAGCCGAAATCTTTCCATTAAAATTTTCAACTTTTTTGAAGCCGAAATCTTTTCATGAAAATGTTCAACTTTTTTGAATCTGAAATACTTCATGAAAATGGTCGACTTTTTTGAAGCCGAAATACTGTCATGAAAATGTTCAACTTTTTTGAAGCCGAAATCCTCTCATGAAAATTTTCAACTTTTTTGAATCCGAAATACTTCATGAAAATGGTCGACTTTTTTGAAGCCGAAATACTGTCATGAAAATGTTCAACTTTTTTGAAGCCGAAATCCTGTCGTGAAAATTTTCAACTTTTTTGAATCCGAAATACTTCATGAAAATGGTCGACTTTTTTGAAGCCGAAATCCTGTCGTGAAAATGTTCAACTTTTTTGAAGCCGAAATCTTTTCATGAATATTTTCAACTTTTTTGAAGCTGAAATACTGCATGAAAATGTTTAACTTTTTTGAAGCCGAAATCCTGTCGTGAAAATTTTCACCTTTTTTGAATCCGAAATACTTCATGAAAATTTTCACCTTTTTTGAAGCCGAATTTCTTCATGAAAATTTTCAACTTTTTTCTATCCGAAATACTTCATGAAAATTTTCTGCTTTTTTGAAGCCGAAATCTTTTCACGAAAATGTTCAACTGTTTTGAAGCTGAAATTCTTTCATGAAAATTTTCAACTTTTTTGAAGCTGAAATACTTCATGAAAATGGTCGACTTTTTTAAAGCCGAAATCCTGTCGTGAAAATTTTCAACTTTTTTGAATCTGAAATACTTCATGAAAATTTTCAACTTTTTTAAAGCCGAAATCCTGTCGTGAAAATTTTCAACTTTTTTGAAGCCGAAATACTTCATGAAAATTTTCGACTTTTTTGAAGCCGAAATACTTCATGAAAATTTTCAACTTTTTTGAAGCCGAAATACTTCATGAAAATTTTCAACTTTTTTGAAGCCGAAATACTGTCATGAAAATGTTCAACTTTTTTGAAGCCGAAATACTGTCATGAAAATGTTCAACTTTTTTGAATCTGAAATACTTCATGAAAATTTTCAACTTTTTTTGAAGCCGAAATCTTTTCATGAAAATTTTCAACTTTTTTGAATCCGAAATACTTCATGAAAATTTTCAACTTTTTTGAAGCCGAAATGTTTTCATGAAAATGTTCAACTTTTTTGAAGCTGAAATACTTCATGAAAATGGTCGAATTTTTTAAAGCCGAAATCCTGTCGTGAACATTTTAAACTTTTTTGGATCTGAAATACTTCATGAAAATTTTCAACTTTTTTAAAGCCGACATACTTCATGAAAATTTAAAACTTTTTTGAAGCCGAAATCTTTTCATGAAAATGTTCAACTTTTTTGAAGCTGAAATACTTCATGAAAATGTTAGACTTTTTTAAAGCCGAAATCTTTTCATGAAAATGTTCAACTTTTTTGAAGCTGAAATACTGCATGAAAATGTTTGACTTTTTTAAAGCCGAAATCCTGTCGTGAAAATTTTCAACTTTTTTGAATCCGACATACTTCATGAAAATTTTCAACTTTTCTTAAGCCGAAATACTTCATGAAAATGTTCAACTTTTTTGAATCTGAAATACTTCATGAAAATGGTCGACTTTTTTAAAGCCGAAATCCTGTCGTGAAAATTTTCAACTTTTCTGAAGCCGAAATCTTTTCATGAAAATTTTCAACTTTTTTGAAGCTGAAATACTGCATGAAAATGTTCAACTTTTTTGAAGCCGAAATCCTGTCGTGAAAATTTTCACCTTTTTTGAATCTGAAATACTGTCATGAAAATGTTCAACATTTTTGAAGCCGAAATACTTCATGAAAATTTTCAACTTTTTTGGAACTGAAATCTTTTCCTGTAAATGTTCAACTTTTTTGAAGCTTTAATACTTCATGAAAATGTTCGACTTTTTTAAAGCCGAAATCTTTTCATGAAAATGTTCAACTTTTTTGAAGCTGAAATACTGCATGAAAATGTTCGACTTTTTTTAAGCCGAAATCCTGTCGTGAAAATTTTCAACTTTTTTGAAGCCGAAATCTTTTCATGAAAATGTTCAACTTTTTTGAATCTGAAATACTTCATGAAAATGGTCGACTTTTTTAAAGCCGAAATCCTGTCGTGAAAATTTTCAACTTTTTTGAAGCCGAAATCTTTTCATGAAAATTTTCAACTTTTTTGAAGCTGAAATACTGCATGAAAATGTTCAACTTTTTTGAAGCCGAAATCCTGTAGTGAAAATGTTCACCTTTTTTGAATCTGAAATACTGTCATGAAAATTTTCGACTTTTTTGAAGCCGAAATACTTCATGAAAATTTTCAACTTTTTTGAAGCCCAAATCTTTTCCTGAAAATGTTCAACTTTTTTGAAGCTGAAATACTTCATGAAAATGTTCGACTTTTTTAAAGCCGAAATCTTTTCATGAAAATGTTCAACTTTTTTGAAGTTGAAATACTGTCATGAAAATGTTCAACTTTTTTGAAGCCGAAATACTGTCATGAAAATTTTCAACTTTTTTGAAGCTGAAATACTGCAAGAAAATGGTCGATTTTTTTAAAGCCGAAATCCTGTCTTGAAAATTTTCAACTTTTTTGAATCCGACATACTTCATGAAAATTTTCAACTTTTCTTAAGCCGAAATACTTCATGAAAATGTTCAACTTTTTTGAATCTGAAATACTGCAAGAAAATGGTCGATTTTTTTAAAGCCGAAATCCTGTCTTGAAAATTTTCAACTTTTTTGAATCTGAAATACTTCATGAAAATTTTCAACTTTTTTGAAGCCGAAATCTTTTCATGAACATTTTCAATTTTTTTGAATCCGAAATAATTCATGAAAATTTTCAACTTTTTTGAAGCCGAAATACTGTCATGAAAATTTTCAACTTTTTTGAAGCCGAAATACTGACATGAAAATTTTCAACTTTTTTGAAGCTGAAATACTGCATGAAAATGTTCGACTTTTTTAAAGCCGAAATCCTGTCGTGAAAATTTTCAACTTTTTTGAATCCGAAATACTTCATGAAAATTTTCAACTTTTTTGAAGCCGAAATCTTGTCGTGAAGATTTTCACCTTTTTTGAATCCGAAATACTTCATGAAAATGTTCGACTTTTTTAAAGCCGAAATCCTGTCGTGAAAATTTTCAACTTTTTTGAATCCGAAATACTTCATGAAAATTTTCAACTTTTTTGAAGCCCAAATACTTCATGAACATTTTCAACTTTTTTGAAGCCGAAATACTGTCATGAAAATGTTCAACTTTTTTGAAGACGAAATCTTTTCATGAAAATTTTCAACTTTTTTGAAGCTGAAATACTGCTTGAAAATGTCCGACTTTTTTAAAGCCGAAATACTGTCGTGAAAATTTTCACCTTTTTTCTAGCCGAAATACTGTCATGAAAATGTTCAACTTTTTTGAAGCTGAAATACTTCATGAAAATGTTCAACTTTTTTGACGCCGAAATACTGTCATGAAAATGTTCGACTTTTTTAAAGCCGAAATACTGTCATGAAAATGTTCAACTTTTTTGAAAACGAAATCTTTTCATGAAAATTTTCAACTTTTTTGAAGCTGAAATACTGCTTGAAAATGTCCGACTTTTTTAAAGCCGAAATCCTGTCGTGAAAATTTTCAACTTTTTTGAAGCTGAAATACTGCATGAAAATGTTCGACTTTTTTAAAGCCGAAATCCTGTCGTGAAAATGTTCAACTTTTTTGAAGCCGAAATCTTTTCATGAATATTTTCAACTTTTTTGAATCTGAAATACTTCATGAAAATGGTCGACTTTTTTGAAGCCGAAATCTTTTCATGAACATTTTCAACTTTTTTGAATCCGAAATACTTCATGAAAATTTTCAACTTTTTTGAAGCCGAAATACTGTCATGAAAATGTTCAACTTTTTTGAAGCCGAAATCCTGTCGTGAAAATTTTCAACTTTTTTTGAAGCCGAAATCTTTTCATGAAAATTTTCAACTTTTTTGAATCCGAAATACTTCATGAAAATTTTCAACTTTTTTGAAGCCGAAATGTTTTCATGAAAATGTTCAACTTTTTTGAAGCTGAAATACTTCATGAAAATGGTCGAATTTTTTAAAGCCGAAATCCTGTCGTGAACATTTTAAACTTTTTTGGATCTGAAATACTTCATGAAAATTTTCAACTTTTTTAAAGCCGACATACTTCATGAAAATTTAAAACTTTTTTGAAGCCGAAATCTTTTCATGAAAATGTTCAACTTTTTTGAAGCTGAAATACTTCATGAAAATGTTAGACTTTTTTAAAGCCGAAATCTTTTCATGAAAATGTTCAACTTTTTTGAAGCTGAAATACTGCATGAAAATGTTTGACTTTTTTAAAGCCGAAATCCTGTCGTGAAAATTTTCAACTTTTTTGAATCCGACATACTTCATGAAAATTTTCAACTTTTCTTAAGCCGAAATACTTCATGAAAATGTTCAACTTTTTTGAATCTGAAATACTTCATGAAAATGGTCGACTTTTTTAAAGCCGAAATCCTGTCGTGAAAATTTTCAACTTTTCTGAAGCCGAAATCTTTTCATGAAAATTTTCAACTTTTTTGAAGCTGAAATACTGCATGAAAATGTTCAACTTTTTTGAAGCCGAAATCCTGTCGTGAAAATTTTCACCTTTTTTGAATCTGAAATACTGTCATGAAAATGTTCAACATTTTTGAAGCCGAAATACTTCATGAAAATTTTCAACTTTTTTGGAACTGAAATCTTTTCCTGTAAATGTTCAACTTTTTTGAAGCTTTAATACTTCATGAAAATGTTCGACTTTTTTAAAGCCGAAATCTTTTCATGAAAATGTTCAACTTTTTTGAAGCTGAAATACTGCATGAAAATGTTCGACTTTTTTTAAGCCGAAATCCTGTCGTGAAAATTTTCAACTTTTTTGAAGCCGAAATCTTTTCATGAAAATGTTCAACTTTTTTGAATCTGAAATACTTCATGAAAATGGTCGACTTTTTTAAAGCCGAAATCCTGTCGTGAAAATTTTCAACTTTTTTGAAGCCGAAATCTTTTCATGAAAATTTTCAACTTTTTTGAAGCTGAAATACTGCATGAAAATGTTCAACTTTTTTGAAGCCGAAATCCTGTAGTGAAAATGTTCACCTTTTTTGAATCTGAAATACTGTCATGAAAATTTTCGACTTTTTTGAAGCCGAAATACTTCATGAAAATTTTCAACTTTTTTGAAGCCCAAATCTTTTCCTGAAAATGTTCAACTTTTTTGAAGCTGAAATACTTCATGAAAATGTTCGACTTTTTTAAAGCCGAAATCTTTTCATGAAAATGTTCAACTTTTTTGAAGTTGAAATACTGTCATGAAAATGTTCAACTTTTTTGAAGCCGAAATACTGTCATGAAAATTTTCAACTTTTTTGAAGCTGAAATACTGCAAGAAAATGGTCGATTTTTTTAAAGCCGAAATCCTGTCTTGAAAATTTTCAACTTTTTTGAATCCGACATACTTCATGAAAATTTTCAACTTTTCTTAAGCCGAAATACTTCATGAAAATGTTCAACTTTTTTGAATCTGAAATACTGCAAGAAAATGGTCGATTTTTTTAAAGCCGAAATCCTGTCTTGAAAATTTTCAACTTTTTTGAATCTGAAATACTTCATGAAAATTTTCAACTTTTTTGAAGCCGAAATCTTTTCATGAACATTTTCAATTTTTTTGAATCCGAAATAATTCATGAAAATTTTCAACTTTTTTGAAGCCGAAATACTGTCATGAAAATTTTCAACTTTTTTGAAGCCGAAATACTGACATGAAAATTTTCAACTTTTTTGAAGCTGAAATACTGCATGAAAATGTTCGACTTTTTTAAAGCCGAAATCCTGTCGTGAAAATTTTCAACTTTTTTGAATCCGAAATACTTCATGAAAATTTTCAACTTTTTTGAAGCCGAAATCTTGTCGTGAAGATTTTCACCTTTTTTGAATCCGAAATACTTCATGAAAATGTTCGACTTTTTTAAAGCCGAAATCCTGTCGTGAAAATTTTCAACTTTTTTGAATCCGAAATACTTCATGAAAATTTTCAACTTTTTTGAAGCCCAAATACTTCATGAACATTTTCAACTTTTTTGAAGCCGAAATACTGTCATGAAAATGTTCAACTTTTTTGAAGACGAAATCTTTTCATGAAAATTTTCAACTTTTTTGAAGCTGAAATACTGCTTGAAAATGTCCGACTTTTTTAAAGCCGAAATACTGTCGTGAAAATTTTCACCTTTTTTCTAGCCGAAATACTGTCATGAAAATGTTCAACTTTTTTGAAGCTGAAATACTTCATGAAAATGTTCAACTTTTTTGACGCCGAAATACTGTCATGAAAATGTTCGACTTTTTTAAAGCCGAAATACTGTCATGAAAATGTTCAACTTTTTTGAAAACGAAATCTTTTCATGAAAATTTTCAACTTTTTTGAAGCTGAAATACTGCTTGAAAATGTCCGACTTTTTTAAAGCCGAAATCCTGTCGTGAAAATTTTCAACTTTTTTGAAGCTGAAATACTGCATGAAAATGTTCGACTTTTTTAAAGCCGAAATCCTGTCGTGAAAATGTTCAACTTTTTTGAAGCCGAAATCTTTTCATGAATATTTTCAACTTTTTTGAATCTGAAATACTTCATGAAAATGGTCGACTTTTTTGAAGCCGAAATCTTTTCATGAACATTTTCAACTTTTTTGAATCCGAAATACTTCATGAAAATTTTCAACTTTTTTGAAGCCGAAATACTGTCATGAAAATGTTCAACTTTTTTGAAGCCGAAATCCTGTCGTGAAAATTTTCAACTTTTTTGAATCCGAAATACTTCATGAAAATTTTCAACTTTTTTGAAGCCGAAATCTTTCCATTAAAATTTTCAACTTTTTTGAAGCCGAAATCTTTTCATGAAAATGTTCAACTTTTTTGAATCTGAAATACTTCACGAAAATGGTCGACTTTTTTGAAGCCGAAATCCTGTCGTGAAAATGTTCAACTTTTTTGAAGCCGAAATCTTTTCATGAAAATTTTCAACTTTTTTGAAGCCGAAATCTTTCCATTAAAATTTTCAACTTTTTTGAAGCCGAAATCTTTTCATGAAAATGTTCAACTTTTTTGAATCTGAAATACTTCATGAAAATGGTCGACTTTTTTGAAGCCGAAATCTTTTCATGAACATTTTCAACTTTTTTGAATCCGAAATACTTCATGAAAATTTTCAACTTTTTTGAAGCCGAAATACTGTCATGAAAATGTTCAACTTTTTTGAAGCCGAAATCCTGTCGTGAAAATTTTCAACTTTTTTGAATCCGAAATACTTCATGAAAATTTTCAACTTTTTTGAAGCCGAAATCTTTCCATTAAAATTTTCAACTTTTTTGAAGCCGAAATCTTTTCATGAAAATGTTCAACTTTTTTGAATCTGAAATACTTCATGAAAATGGTCGATTTTTTTGAAGCCGAAATCCTGTCGTGAAAATGTTCAACTTTTTTGAAGCCGAAATCTTTTCATGAATATTTTCAACTTTTTTGAATCTGAAATACTGCATGAAAATGTTTAACTTTTTTGAAGGCGAAATCCTTTCGTGAAAATTTTCACCTTTTTTGAATCCGAAATACTTCATGAAAATTTTCAACTTTTTTCCAGCCGAAATACTTCATGAAAATTTTCAACTTTTTCAAAGCCGAAATACTGTCATGAAAATGTTCAACTTTTTTGAAGCTGAAATACTTCATGAAAATGTTCAACTTTTTTGAAGCCGAAATCCTGTCATGAAAATGTTCAACTTTTTGAAGATAAAATACTTGATGAAAATGTTCAACTTTTTTGAAACTGAAATACTTTCCTGAAAATTTTCAACTTTTTTGAAGCTGAAATACTGCATGAAAATGTTCGACTTTTTTAAAGCCGTATCCTGTCGTCAAAATTTTCAACTTTTTTGAATCCGAAATACTTCATGAAAATTTTCAACTTTTTTGAATCCGACATACTTCATGAAAATTTTCAACTTTTTTGAAGCCGAAATCTTTCCATTAAAATTTTCAACTTTTTTGAAGCCGAAATCTTTTCATGAAAATGTTCAACTTTTTTGAATCTGAAATACTTCATGAAAATGGTCGACTTTTTTGAAGCCGAAATCTTTTCATGAACATTTTCAACTTTTTTGAATCCGAAATACTTCATGAAAATTTTCAACTTTTTTGAAGCCGAAATACTGTCATGAAAATGTTCAACTTTTTTGAAGCCGAAATCCTGTCGTGAAAATTTTCAACTTTTTTGAATCCGAAATACTTCATGAAAATTTTCAACTTTTTTGAAGCCGAAATCTTTCCATTAAAATTTTCAACTTTTTTGAAGCCGAAATCTTTTCATGAAAATGTTCAACTTTTTTGAATCTGAAATACTTCATGAAAATGGTCGACTTTTTTGAAGCCGAAATCCTGTCGTGAAAATGTTCAACTTTTTTGAAGCCGAAATCTTTTCATGAAAATTTTCAACTTTTTTGAAGCCGAAATCTTTCCATTAAAATTTTCAACTTTTTTGAAGCCGAAATCTTTTCATGAAAATGTTCAACTTTTTTGAATCTGAAATACTTCATGAAAATGGTCGACTTTTTTGAAGCCGAAATCTTTTCATGAACATTTTCAACTTTTTTGAATCCGAAATACTTCATGAAAATTTTCAACTTTTTTGAAGCCGAAATACTGTCATGAAAATGTTCAACTTTTTTGAAGCCGAAATCCTGTCGTGAAAATTTTCAACTTTTTTGAATCCGAAATACTTCATGAAAATTTTCAACTTTTTTGAAGCCGAAATCTTTCCATTAAAATTTTCAACTTTTTTGAAGCCGAAATCTTTTCATGAAAATGTTCAACTTTTTTGAATCTGAAATACTTCATGAAAATGGTCGATTTTTTTGAAGCCGAAATCCTGTCGTGAAAATGTTCAACTTTTTTGAAGCCGAAATCTTTTCATGAATATTTTCAACTTTTTTGAATCTGAAATACTGCATGAAAATGTTTAACTTTTTTGAAGGCGAAATCCTTTCGTGAAAATTTTCACCTTTTTTGAATCCGAAATACTTCATGAAAATTTTCAACTTTTTTCCAGCCGAAATACTTCATGAAAATTTTCAACTTTTTTGAAGCCGAAATCTTTTCACGAAAATGTTCAACTGTTTTGAAGCTGAAATTCTTTCATGAAAATTTTCGACTTTTTTGAAGCCGAAATCTTTTCATGAAAATGTTCAACTTTTTTGAAGCTGAAATACTTCATGAAAATTTTCAACTTTTTTGAAGCTGAAATACTGTCATGAAAATGTTCAACTTTTTTGAAGCCGAAATCTTTCCATTAAAATTTTCAACTTTTTTGAAGCCGAAATCTTTTCATGAAAATGTTCAACTTTTTTGAATCTGAAATACTTCATGAAAATGGTCGACTTTTTTGAAGCCGAAATCTTTTCATGAACATTTTCAACTTTTTTGAATCCGAAATACTTCATGAAAATTTTCAACTTTTTTGAAGCCGAAATACTGTCATGAAAATGTTCAACTTTTTTGAAGCCGAAATCCTGTCGTGAAAATTTTCAACTTTTTTGAATCCGAAATACTTCATGAAAATTTTCAACTTTTTTGAAGCCGAAATCTTTCCATTAAAATTTTCAACTTTTTTGAAGCCGAAATCTTTTCATGAAAATGTTCAACTTTTTTGAATCTGAAATACTTCATGAAAATGGTCGACTTTTTTGAAGCCGAAATCCTGTCGTGAAAATGTTCAACTTTTTTGAAGCCGAAATCTTTTCATGAAAATTTTCAACTTTTTTGAAGCCGAAATCTTTCCATTAAAATTTTCAACTTTTTTGAAGCCGAAATCTTTTCATGAAAATGTTCAACTTTTTTGAATCTGAAATACTTCATGAAAATGGTCGACTTTTTTGAAGCCGAAATCTTTTCATGAACATTTTCAACTTTTTTGAATCCGAAATACTTCATGAAAATTTTCAACTTTTTTGAAGCCGAAATACTGTCATGAAAATGTTCAACTTTTTTGAAGCCGAAATCCTGTCGTGAAAATTTTCAACTTTTTTGAATCCGAAATACTTCATGAAAATTTTCAACTTTTTTGAAGCCGAAATCTTTCCATTAAAATTTTCAACTTTTTTGAAGCCGAAATCTTTTCATGAAAATGTTCAACTTTTTTGAATCTGAAATACTTCATGAAAATGGTCGATTTTTTTGAAGCCGAAATCCTGTCGTGAAAATGTTCAACTTTTTTGAAGCCGAAATCTTTTCATGAATATTTTCAACTTTTTTGAATCTGAAATACTGCATGAAAATGTTTAACTTTTTTGAAGGCGAAATCCTTTCGTGAAAATTTTCACCTTTTTTGAATCCGAAATACTTCATGAAAATTTTCAACTTTTTTCCAGCCGAAATACTTCATGAAAATTTTCAACTTTTTTGAAGCCGAAATCTTTTCACGAAAATGTTCAACTGTTTTGAAGCTGAAATTCTTTCATGAAAATTTTCGACTTTTTTGAAGCCGAAATCTTTTCATGAAAATGTTCAACTTTTTTGAAGCTGAAATACTTCATGAAAATTTTCAACTTTTTTGAAGCTGAAATACTGTCATGAAAATGTTCAACTTTTTTAAAGCCGAAATACTGTCGTGAAAATTTTCAACTTTTTTGAAGCCGAAATACTTCATGAAAATTTTCAACTTTTTTGAATCCGACATACTTCATGAAAATTTTCAACTTTTTTGAAGCCGAAATCTTTCCATTAAAATTTTCAACTTTTTTGAAGCCGAAATCTTTTCATGAAAATGTTCAACTTTTTTGAATCTGAAATACTTCATGAAAATGGTCGACTTTTTTGAAGCCGAAATCTTTTCATGAACATTTTCAACTTTTTTGAATCCGAAATACTTCATGAAAATTTTCAACTTTTTTGAAGCCGAAATACTGTCATGAAAATGTTCAACTTTTTTGAAGCCGAAATCCTGTCGTGAAAATTTTCAACTTTTTTGAATCCGAAATACTTCATGAAAATTTTCAACTTTTTTGAAGCCGAAATCTTTCCATTAAAATTTTCAACTTTTTTGAAGCCGAAATCTTTTCATGAAAATGTTCAACTTTTTTGAATCTGAAATACTTCATGAAAATGGTCGACTTTTTTGAAGCCGAAATCCTGTCGTGAAAATGTTCAACTTTTTTGAAGCCGAAATCTTTTCATGAAAATTTTCAACTTTTTTGAAGCCGAAATCTTTCCATTAAAATTTTCAACTTTTTTGAAGCCGAAATCTTTTCATGAAAATGTTCAACTTTTTTGAATCTGAAATACTTCATGAAAATGGTCGACTTTTTTGAAGCCGAAATCTTTTCATGAACATTTTCAACTTTTTTGAATCCGAAATACTTCATGAAAATTTTCAACTTTTTTGAAGCCGAAATACTGTCATGAAAATGTTCAACTTTTTTGAAGCCGAAATCCTGTCGTGAAAATTTTCAACTTTTTTGAATCCGAAATACTTCATGAAAATTTTCAACTTTTTTGAAGCCGAAATCTTTCCATTAAAATTTTCAACTTTTTTGAAGCCGAAATCTTTTCATGAAAATGTTCAACTTTTTTGAATCTGAAATACTTCATGAAAATGGTCGATTTTTTTGAAGCCGAAATCCTGTCGTGAAAATGTTCAACTTTTTTGAAGCCGAAATCTTTTCATGAATATTTTCAACTTTTTTGAATCTGAAATACTGCATGAAAATGTTTAACTTTTTTGAAGGCGAAATCCTTTCGTGAAAATTTTCACCTTTTTTGAATCCGAAATACTTCATGAAAATTTTCAACTTTTTTCCAGCCGAAATACTTCATGAAAATTTTCAACTTTTTTGAAGCCGAAATCTTTTCACGAAAATGTTCAACTGTTTTGAAGCTGAAATTCTTTCATGAAAATTTTCGACTTTTTTGAAGCCGAAATCTTTTCATGAAAATGTTCAACTTTTTTGAAGCTGAAATACTTCATGAAAATGGTCGACTTTTTTAAAGCCGAAATCCTGTCGTGAAAATGTTCAACTTTTTTGAATCCGATATACTTCATGAAAATTTTTAACTTTTTTGAAGCCCAAATACTTCATGAACATTTTCAACTTTTTTGAAGCCGAAATACTGTCATGAAAATGTTCAACTTTTTTGAAAACGAAATCTTTTCATGAAAATTTTCAACTTTTTTGAAGCTGAAATACTGCTTGAAAATGTCCGACTTTTTTAAAGCCGAAATCCTGTCGTGAAAATTTTCACCTTTTTTCTAGCCGAAATACTGTCATGAAAATGTTCAACTTTTTTGAAGCTGAAATACTTCATGAAAATGTTCGACTTTTTCAAAGCCGAAATACTGTCATGAAAATGTTCAACTTTTTTGAAGCTGAAATACTTCATGAAAATGTTCAACTTTTTTGAAGCCGAAATCCTGTCATGAAAATGTTCAACTTTTTGAAGATAAAATACTTGATGAAAATGTTCAACTTTTTTGAAACTGAAATACTTTCCTGAAAATTTTCAACTTTTTTGAAGCTGAAATACTGCATGAAAATGTTCGACTTTTTTAAAGCCGTATCCTGTCGTGAAAATTTTCAACTTTTTTGAATCCGAAATACTTCATGAAAATTTTCAACTTTTTTGAATCCGACATACTTCATGAAAATTTTCAACTTTTTTGAAGCCGAAATCTTTCCATTAAAATTTTCAACTTTTTTGAAGCCGAAATCTTTTCATGAAAATGTTCAACTTTTTTGAATCTGAAATACTTCATGAAAATGGTCGACTTTTTTGAAGCCGAAATCTTTTCATGAACATTTTCAACTTTTTTGAATCCGAAATACTTCATGAAAATGTTCAACTTTTTTGAAGCCGAAATACTGTCATGAAAATGTTCAACTTTTTTGAAGCCGAAATCCTGTCGTGAAAATTTTCAACTTTTTTGAATCCGAAATACTTCATGAAAATTTTCAACTTTTTTGAAGCCGAAATCTTTCCATTAAAATTTTCAACTTTTTTGAAGCCGAAATCTTTTCATGAAAATGTTCAACTTTTTTGAATCTGAAATACTTCATGAAAATGGTCGACTTTTTTGAAGCCGAAATCCTGTCGTGAAAATGTTCAACTTTTTTGAAGCCGAAATCTTTTCATGAAAATTTTCAACTTTTTTGAAGCCGAAATCTTTCCATTAAAATTTTCAACTTTTTTGAAGCCGAAATCTTTTCATGAAAATGTTCAACTTTTTTGAATCTGAAATACTTCATGAAAATGGTCGACTTTTTTGAAGCCGAAATCTTTTCATGAACATTTTCAACTTTTTTGAATCCGAAATACTTCATGAAAATTTTCAACTTTTTTGAAGCCGAAATACTGTCATGAAAATGTTCAACTTTTTTGAAGCCGAAATCCTGTCGTGAAAATTTTCAACTTTTTTGAATCCGAAATACTTCATGAAAATTTTCAACTTTTTTGAAGCCGAAATCTTTCCATTAAAATTTTCAACTTTTTTGAAGCCGAAATCTTTTCATGAAAATGTTCAACTTTTTTGAATCTGAAATACTTCATGAAAATGGTCGATTTTTTTGAAGCCGAAATCCTGTCGTGAAAATGTTCAACTTTTTTGAAGCCGAAATCTTTTCATGAAAATTTTCAACTTTTTTGAAGCCGAAATCTTTCCATTAAAATTTTCAACTTTTTTGAAGCCGAAATCTTTTCATGAAAATGTTCAACTTTTTTGAATCTGAAATACTTCATGAAAATGGTCGACTTTTTTGAAGCCGAAATCTTTTCATGAACATTTTCAACTTTTTTGAATCCGAAATACTTCATGAAAATTTTCAACTTTTTTGAAGCCGAAATACTGTCATGAAAATGTTCAACTTTTTTGAAGCCGAAATCCTGTCGTGAAAATTTTCAACTTTTTTGAATCCGAAATACTTCATGAAAATTTTCAACTTTTTTGAAGCCGAAATCTTTCCATTAAAATTTTCAACTTTTTTGAAGCCGAAATCTTTTCATGAAAATGTTCAACTTTTTTGAATCTGAAATACTTCATGAAAATGGTCGATTTTTTTGAAGCCGAAATCCTGTCGTGAAAATGTTCAACTTTTTTGAAGCCGAAATCTTTTCATGAATATTTTCAACTTTTTTGAAGCTGAAATACTGCATGAAAATGTTTAACTTTTTTGAAGGCGAAATCCTTTCGTGAAATTTTTCACCTTTTTTGAATCCGAAATACTTCATGAAAATTTTCAACTTTTTTCCAGCCGAAATACTTCATGAAAATTTTCAACTTTTTTGAAGCCGAAATCTTTTCACGAAAATGTTCAACTGTTTTGAAGCTGAAATTCTTTCATGAAAATTTTCGACTTTTTTGAAGCCGAAATCTTTTCATGAAAATTTTCAACTTTTTTGAAGCCGAAATACTGTCATGAAAATGTTCAACTTTTTTGAAGCCGAATTCCTGTCGTGAAAATTTTCAACTTTTTTGAATCCGAAATACTTCATGAAAATTTTCAACTTTTTTGAAGCCGAAATCTTTCCATTAAAATTTTCAACTTTTTTGAAGCCGAAATCTTTTCATGAAAATGTTCAACTTTTTTGAATCTGAAATACTTCATGAAAATGGTCGACTTTTTTGAAGCCGAAATCCTGTCGTGAAAATGTTCAACTTTTTTGAAGCCGAAATCTTTTCATGAAAATTTTCAACTTTTTTGAAGCCGAAATCTTTCCATTAAAATTTTCAACTTTTTTGAAGCCGAAATCTTTTCATGAAAATGTTCAACTTTTTTGAATCTGAAATACTTCATGAAAATGGTCGACTTTTTTGAAGCCGAAATCTTTTCATGAACATTTTCAACTTTTTTGAATCCGAAATACTTCATGAAAATTTTCAACTTTTTTGAAGCCGAAATACTGTCATGAAAATGTTCAACTTTTTTGAAGCCGAAATCCTGTCGTGAAAATTTTCAACTTTTTTGAATCCGAAATACTTCATGAAAATTTTCAACTTTTTTGAAGCCGAAATCTTTCCATTAAAATTTTCAACTTTTTTGAAGCCGACATCTTTTCATGAAAATGTTCAACTTTTTTGAATCTGAAATACTTCATGAAAATGGTCGATTTTTTTGAAGCCGAAATCCTGTCGTGAAAATGTTCAACTTTTTTGAAGCCGAAATCTTTTCATGAAAATTTTCAACTTTTTTGAAGCCGAAATCTTTCCATTAAAATTTTCAACTTTTTTGAAGCCGAAATCTTTTCATGAAAATGTTCAACTTTTTTGAATCTGAAATACTTCAT